>NC_090927.1:926780783-927083813 GCF_040938575.1 Ambystoma mexicanum | reverse complement strand
CACTCTCTGGGGAGTTCTGGCCATCATGATGTTTTCAATGCCAGTAATGCACAGTTTTATGGTAGGGCTTGGATGCATGGGTAAAAACATCCCACAGGACCTAGGAAACTGAACAATCCAGAGAGCAGAAGCTCTGTTCATATGCATGTAATATGGACTTTAAGAGATAGTTGATTGAGGCAGTGTTGCTGTATGGAAGAAACAGGAGGTTACACTTGGACGGTTAACCACACTGTTTTTCAAAGGTACCTGCATTTAATGATTATATAACCATGACCTTTAAAGGAAAGCGATATCTGGCAATACCAGGTGAAATCGAGAGCACTATTAAAGCAAGGAATCAAGGTCACACAGATGGGATTTGACACACTTTTTGGAACAAGCTAAATTAAAGACTTCCCTTGTCTAAGTAAGAACATTTAGTGATTCCTTCTTTGAGAGCTCCTCAATGGGAAACATCACTCTAAATAAATTGGGCTCTGATGAAAAGATGTCAATAAGGCTTTTGAGGGACACATTTCAGAAGCATCAGACTGTGACAGTTACATCAACTTTACTTCCTGTAGGAGAGCCATCATTCAGGGATTGGCTGACTTGTGGAGGGAGAATCTCGACCAGGGTATAACATTTGACCTTCTTCCTGTTGGGTAGGAAAATTAACCCATCATAGAATCAGGAAAGAACTTGTTCTGCAACCATATGGTATGCAATGAGGTGAATCACTGTTGGAAGGCCGGTACAACAGCACACTATCTCATTACCTACAGATGTTTGCTCAGTGCTAATATCTGCAAGACTTATCCTTGGCCTCAAGCCCAGGAGCCCTATCTCTCCAATCCTAAAATCTCTCCACTGGCTCCCGCTGGCTGCAAGGATCAAATTTAAGATCCTCTGCATCATCCACAAGGCTTTCTAGGGCCTGGCACAACACTATCTACAACTTTCCCTCCCTAAATACCCCAACGCTAGAGCCCTACTCTTCTCTAACTCCAACTATTTGACTGTCAAACGCTTCTCCAAGCAGAGAGTGGGGGCCAGGTCCCTGTACTTGGCTGGTGCCACCCTTTGGAATAGCCTCCCTAGCCCTCTCAGACTTGAGCCGGACCTCCTTAAGTTCCTGAAAATGTTAAAAACTCAGCTTTTGTCTTCCTCTTTCCCTACCCTGTCAATCAACCCACTGCCGCTGAGACTGGTGGCCTGATCCTCATGAATCTCACAGGATATCAGGCCCTTCTTCCCAGTTGATACCAGCACTGAACTGCTCCTGCAGGCCCTGCTTGGCGGCTCTGCTTTCCCCACCCTTGGGAGTTGCCTGCACTAGCACTTAGCCTGAGGCCTCCTCCTTGGCTCCCCTTTTCACTTCCCTCCTGGGCCCTCCACCCGCACTTGCCCACTCCTTTGCCCCCCCACTTCATCCCTATCTCTTGCATTTCTCCTCACTGCACTTGCACGTCCGAATGCCGCAATGCTTAGTAGGACCACGACTGTATATTTACTGTTTGCCAATGTTATTCTTTTCCCTTTTCCCTTCCCATTTAGCCTTGTGGCGCTGTGAAACAATTGTGTTGTAAAGACTCCTAACAAATGCTCAATAAAATAAAAATGAATACAATAATATTTGTCTGAGTGATTCTCAATCTCTGGTAAAGACTGAGGGATTTGCATCACTCCTGTGCTACAAGTAAGGCTAGCATCCTGACAGGTAGCCGAGAAGACTGTCCAATGGAGGAAAGGAATGATGCTACAGTGCAATTACTGCTTTCATGTTAGCCAAATTTTCAATAAAAGGGACGAGCATGCATTGCAAAAGCATTGCTTTTGGAGAATTACCGTCTTAGAGCAGGCCCAGTAGATTACAAATTAACTATATCGGCAAGGTCTGTAGAGCGGTTGCGGGTGTTACGCAATCTTTGTTGGAAGAATACTCCATTTTGCAGTCGAAATGGTATTGTGGTGTGCAGGGACATTGAACTCAGTTTGTTGGATAGTTTTGTGTTGTGTACTGTCGTGGCGTGGGTGGCCAAACATGGAGTAGTGCAGAATACGTCCTTCCTTTGGAGACATCAACGTGACATCTCCCCGCTTTTTAAACAGTTACCAGGATGGTCACAACAGGCGAACATCTGTGGTGGGCCATTTAGCCCATTTCTTCAATCCAGCGGCGTGGACTGTTCCAAGCTCCCTGTGGGCGTGAGCTTACACAGGCAGGTGTGTTCCCACTGGTTTCGCATTCTGGGGGACCTTCCAAGTCCGAGTCATCTGTGTCTCCATGAACCCCTTCAAAAGGATCATCTGAGGCATAGTCAAGGGAGATGACTACGCGTCCACTGAGCCGATGTGTTCCCAGTGAGGGAATGGTCTTGAAATGTTAGGAGTTCCTTGTAATAGGCCCTCCAGAGCCCTGAGCCGTAATCATGGACCCATTCTTTTGAGTGACCAGCAGTGGGTCTGCCTGAAAGATGGGGGTGTGCTTGTGGGTTTTTCTTTGTTGTACACATTGTCCTAGGCACTTGAGGGGTGTCTTGGCGCCATAGGTATAGATGTCTAGGATGGTGGGGCTCAGCTTCAGTCTTGCAGGAAGTTCTTTGAAGATGGCTTCACTGATGACATTTACTGTGGCACCCGTGTCAATCAGGAATTCGGTAGGTTGTTTGTTTAATTTGATAGTCAGAGTGGGACTGTGTGCTGTGGCAGTGGGATATCCTAAAGCATAGACGTATGCCTTCTTGCTCTGATCGCTTCCCGAGGAGCTGGGGTCTGAGTCAGATGGTGATTGCTCTACTAAGTAGCGTACGTGCTGCCTTGATCGTCGCTCAGGTCTCGCTCTCATTACATATCTTCTTCTGTCTCTCCTCTCTCTTCTTTGTTTGTCGTCCCCTGAGTCTCGTTCGCGGGTGTCAGGGTTCGCCTGGATAGATGGTCCTTGAGATGAGGTACCAGGGCGGTTCCCTGAGGAGCGTTGGGGTCCTGTCTTGTGTCTAGGTGGTGTTTCTCTTGCACAATCTTTTCCTCTGTCTCTGAAGAGACTACACACTGACTTAAAGTGGCCGTCTTCGCCACACGTGGCACATCGTTGACCGATTGCTGGACAAGTCCCTTTATGGAGGTATTCAAACCCACACTTATAACAAAAGAGTTCCTCTAACCTTCTTTTGGGTTGTAGTCTGTGGATGCTTTCTCCTGTTGCAGGGGTATTGAAACTCTCTACCTGTGAGTCTATGGCTCGCCAAGCGCGGGCCAACGCAAGTATCTCATCCAGGGTGCGCTGTTTTTGAAGTAACTTCCGTCTAAATGTCTGGTATTCGCACCCTGCTATGATTTGGGACCTCAGCGCTTCGGTGTTGGAATAGTTCGCAAAGTCACAATGTTTCATCTTTGTGCGCATCCGCATGATATAGGCATCCATAGTCTCACCTTTCTGTTGTTTGGTGCTGTGGAACAGGTGCCTTTCATAGTCCACATTGGTGTGGGGGTGAAGTATGCCGCTAGCGCATCCTTCAGCTCTTGAATGGAGCCAATGGAGTCAGGAGGGATCTCGTCGATGATGTCCCTGGTAGCAGAACCCACGGCCAGCTTTAATAGGCATTTTTAGAGATCATCTTCTATGGGCCCTGTGGCCCCCATATACAGATCAAATTCCCTGATCCACTTGCTCCATCTGGGACCCATGTTGCTGGTGTCGGTGACATTGAATGCCCCTAGCATCTGAGCCGCCAGCGTATCGGGCAGCCTGTATGGGACTTGGTCTGCCACCTGGGGGTCTTGTCCTTGGCCCTGGGCTTGTGCCCCTTGAGTCCTTGTTACTCTGGATGTGGACGCCTCTTGGGCATGTGCACCACTCCTTGGCGGGTTTCCAGATTCCCCTGTGTCACTCCTCCTGAGAGAGATGGCTCTGCTCTCACACTACCCCCAGGATGGCCACCTCACTGGCACGAGCACCATCCATGTGTCTGTGTCTATGTTGGGTGGGGATTTACCCTAAGCCCTCCCTTGGTGGCCCTGCTGCCCTGGCCTACCGTGTAGCAGGCTGTTCCTCCCCTCTTCCGGGGCACGTGCCTGCTGGCTGGGGTCCCCACGTCCTCCCTTCTCACTGCCTTAGCCCGGAATGGGCTGTTTCACTCAATCCGGAGCAGCAGCTGGGAACGGGCACTCCCTGACAGGCCTCCCGTGTTCTGTGTGCGCTCTGGCGTCTGCTAGCCTCCTACATTCCATGTCCGTGTGAGCGCTGGGCCGTATTGCAGCCTTGCATACGCCCATGCTCGGTCTCCGCACCACGTGCCCCTTGCGAGAGGCCACCCGCCTCGTCACCAGTGTCGTGGCATGGGTGGGCCACGGTCGCTGCACGGCACGCACGTGGAAATAAGGACAAACACGGAGTAGTGCAGAACAGGTCCTTCCTTTATTCAATTCACACAAACTAACTGCTCCCTCCTCCCACCACCCGTCATATCCCTTGCTCCCAATGTCACTTCCCTTTCCCTCCCCCTGCTCCCCCCCCCATAACCATTGAGACAACAATGTGACATGTACCATGCTCATTTCTGTTTGTAAAAGATTTGCGTGGGCATTAAAAGAGAGTTGGCAAACCAATTTTTATTGTCGAATTCCCCTTAGAAGAGGCGATCACACGATGGTAGACAGCAATGAGTCAACTCTCACCTTCCACCTGCCATCACTCATCTTTACTGCTCTTCGCCCCTCCCCACCCACACTGACTGTTTGGAGTGGTGGATGGCATACATTGTTGCCATGGGATTCAGAATCAACAGTAGTGCATCTCTAATGTCCGGTGCCACCCACCAGCCACTCCTTCCGTGTGCAGCGTCTGTGCCTTAGCTTCATCCTACTGTCTGGGCTATACTGCTTCCTGCATTCCCAGGAGAACCCTGTGTATTGTCCCCTGGAGTCCCTTCTTCGGTCTCTCTGCTGTCCCTGGCAGGGTGCTCCCACTGATTTAAATGGATGCTCTTTTTCTGTTGGTCTAAGTTGCTTTGCAGGAATAGGGCTGAGGTCCTCACCGCACTGGGTGTCACTCCTTCTACTTCCTCATTCTGCAAATGTGCTGTAATGATGGTCTTCCACTTCCATTTCCTGCAATTGATACTGAAAAGGACATTAAACATTTGAACGCAGCCTTTTTGAAGGGCAGGGTGCTCTGGAAATAGTACTGCGGCCAGCATTACTACTGGAATAGAGGCAATAGTAACCCAATGATGGCATTAATATTTGATTGGTAGCGCTAGATATTGGACTGAAGTGCTGCAGTACTGTTACTCTGTGACCACTGGCATTGAGAATGCAAAATTCCTGCTGGTCTTCAAATAGTGGACACTGAATTGTTGCATTCCTTGGTGACTGAAAGGGAGGCACATGTACTGCAATGTGAGTACCACAACTGACATCCCTCCTTGTGTTACTCAGAAAGCATTAGAAACGTTTGCCCTTAATGGCATTGAGGGGGCTGATAATCTAAGCCCTTCATGATGCAACATTGAGAAGACTGGAACATGCATGTGAGCTATGTTGTCAAAAGTAAAGCACTGACCATTGATGACCTGCATAAGTGCCTAATACAGAGCTTACACAAGGATTGTCTGAAAAGGAATAGACATTGACCTACTTTTCATTGCTCCAACTTCAAATACGGAGGCATGTCATGCAGAAGGCCGGGGAGATGGGGCGAGTGGAACAAAACACTTTGATTACAAGAATTTTGCTTTAACCAGTTTAATTCTGAGGTTCAGCAGGAAAGATAAAAAAATGGGTGTCATCACAAACAGGATGAGTGTATTTGGAACCATACTTTAGCATCCATAGAAAGGGACTTCTATTAATCATACATGGGTGTCTCTCAGCTTCTGGGGTTTGTTCTGAATAGTTCTGTGGCTAAGGAGGGGTTTGGGCCTCTCTGATCTCACTAGGACATACCCTCCCACCAAGTAATTCCCAGACTTATGTTCTGTATTTGCAGAAGGTCCAGGGCATGATTAGTGAGAATACCTATAGAGTAGGGGTTCAGCTTAAAGGGGCAAACCGAAGCAAAAGAGTGGGAGCAAGGAGGAACAAAATAGTTCAATTCATGGGCCTAATCTAAAAGGACTGTTCACCCAAAATCCAATTACTAGTCTAATGCTCATTCTCCTGGAAGGGCACCAGGACACTGCCTGTTAAGTTACTCACAGCTACATGGAGTTTTAAGTTCCCCAGCATACATTTTAACATTGTTTCCCCCTGTGTCTTGCTCTTGTCATTTGCCTTTGTCATGGTCTTGGACTTTACGTGTGCCTTAGTCTTTATTGAGGCCATTGTCTTAGTATTTATACCTGTATCAAACCACTGCTGCTTTGTGCTTTATTTACTGACGTGGGTACACATTCTCCTCCATCCTTGGATACCTCTGGGAAGGATTTCCCTCCACCCAACCAGGGGTTCGCAAGGTGTTTTAAGACGTCTATACTTGGACTGGTTGTCTTGTAGCTTGCACCAGTGTCTGACTTCTCTCTCTGAGTGCCTGCTCATTCATGCTGTAGCAGCTGACAACACCAGAATGTGTCTCTTAGAAGACCTCCTAATCTAGATTAATTTTAAAACCCAGTGGGTTCACTTTTCCATTCGTTTTATTATTGGTGATTGGCTCTTGATTTGATGAGATTTGATAATTTGTAATGCACTTTCCACATGGGAATGGGCAGAAACTGCATCTGGGCGCAGATGTTAAAGTCAAGGAGCAAGAGCTGATCACGAATAAATAACAATTATTGAAAAAGAACGTTTTTTAAACTGTTCCTGAACTGGGGAATGAGGTCAATTCCACGAAGATTGGCTGGAAGCTAGTTCCAAGCTGAATGGCCCACAATAGGAAAAGATAAACAAATTTAGATGAAGGAATTGTCAACAGATTTCGACCCATAGACCGAAGAGCATGATTCGGTCGATAGATATTTTAGACGATAGGTAACAAGGGACCATGTTGTCGAGACACTTAAAAAACAGACAAAAGGTTTTAAAAACAAGCCTCTGCTGTACAGGAAGCCAAGGAAGGCTTCAACAACACTAGATATAGGTGTGTTCCTGGGAAGAGAGAAGAGAAGCCTAAGGCACACATTCTGGGCAACTTGGCGGTGTTGCGTTTGATTGGTTGGGATGCCCATCAGAATGGCTTTGCAGTAGTCTAATTTAGAGCTAATCAGTGCCCAAAATACTGCTGGACGATCTTTTTCAGACATAAGAGGCAGGAGAGGCTTCAGACGTTTGAGGTGAAAATGAATATATTTTACAATCTCACTTACATGCAAGTTACATTTTAGGTTTGCCTGCCATATACAACCAAGGTTTTTTACTTTGGCAGAACAAACAGTCAGGACATCAAAGAGTGTTGGGCATGGAATACAAGACTGCATGTTAACTAGTTCTTTTTTTTTTATCCTAACACAATAGTATCAGTTTTGGATGGGTTTAATTGAAGCCTATTTTCCAGCATCCAAAGTTTTATCTTGAATGCACAAAATAGTACTTGGTCTTTTGCCTCCAGAGGCTTGTTTAGCCGGACATGAATTTGGGTGTTATCGGCATATGAGTGGTAACTCAGGTTGAACTGAGAGAAAATACTCAGCAGAGGACAAATATAAATATTGAACAACAATGAGGTGAGGAGAGACCCTTGGGGCCCAACACACTTAACGAGTAGAGAATCAGAACAGTGCAGGCCCATTTTAACTTGCGGAGTACTATTTGACATGAATGATATAAACCATTTCTAGGATTCCTCCGAATCCTGTGTTACTTTAGTTAATCACGAGCCAAGAATGTCAAAATCAACATTATCGAAGGCTGTTGACAGGTCAAGCGTGACCAGCATGCTAATGTCACCCTCATCGGCATCCCTTAGAATGTTGTCTCAAACAAGTGCAGATTTAGTAGCATGGACTGGCCTGAATCCTGACTGGTAGGTGTCGAGGATGCTATGACCCTCTAGGAAATGTTGAAGTTGTGTTTTAACAATTTTTTCTAGGAATATAGGAGGGCCAAAGAAGGCCTGCAATAGGTCGATAATTGGATAACACCTTATGGTCCAGCGATTATTTTTTTTAACAAAGGAGTGAGATGAGATCTTTTTAGGTCAGATGGAGCACATCCTTGACCTAACAATGCATTTCTAAAAAGGGTAATCAATTCACTCAGTGAGGAGACATGCTGTCTTGCAAGATATGCTGGAATTGGGTTGTAGTTAAAATTTGTAGGTTTTAGTTTACGGATAAGTTCTGTAACTTCCTCTAGGCTAACAGGAGTGAAGAGGAAGAGGGGAGTTATCACTCTTGCCTAATGGTTCCATCTCTTCCCCAAATATATGGATAGTGATTTGATTTGTGCACAGGTGTTGTGTGTGCTTCACTGAATGAGATCAGCCTTTGCTCTGACATCACGCTCACTGAGGTTATAAGAACTATATCTGTCATTTTGGAATCAGGCAGCTTCATCATACCATCCCATTGACCCAGCGCTCTCACCTCTCTTTACTTTCCTATTTTCATCATCTTAATACTGGGTGCAAGCGTTACCTTCATGCCTCTCTTTGGACTGCTGCACTTTTCTGGTGCAGCTCAAGGTCGCTGTTCAAGTTGGAGGTTGCACACCCTGCATATGTTGCCCACTGTATCATGCACAGAGAAGCAGCAGGATGGAAAGTGAAATGTCACAGCACACCCTTGTCTGTATATGACAAGCTGTGATTCTGGGGTCAATTTCCTTTGGGTTTTAGCCTGTGGATATGTGGCTGGCCTCTGAATTCAAGGATGTACCCATACTCTCAAGAAAGTATTTTTCCCCCTGAATTATGTTTTGTTGTTTTACACATTTTGACTCTGCTTGTACTCATTATCACTCAGGGAAGCACTGGATTTACTCTAGGGGTTCACTCTTATACCACCTTCTGGCTCCCAAACTGGAGTGGCTGGCTCGTCTGGCATCTAGAGTTCCCGAGCCTTTCGCTGCAGGTGACAAATTGGTTACCTTGTCACACAGGGCAATCTAATTCAGGTAAAGTTTGAATTGTCCAAATTTCATGACAATCCAGCCAGAGCAAATTTTCCCCGAAATTCTGTTGAGATTTGGACAGGGTGGTTTATCCGAGTTCAGCCTCTCAGGTTATCTACATATGGAGTTTGTGATCAGTTTCATAGTCAGACACAGGAAGGTTGCTAGTGAAGTTCAGCGAGAGAAAAAACATTGACATTGGATTTAGTTGAGGTTCGGGTAGACTAGAGAAATAGATTTCATTGACAGAGCAGTAAATCAGTTCACATACCAGAGGTTGATAAATTATTTGATAAACCCCCCCAGAGTTTGATAGTGACGCAAGGTGATTACCATTCTGTGACTTTAACGGAGTGCAAACATTTTGTGGCTAGCACAAGGAGGAGAGTATCCCAGTGGACCCCCTTGCATGGTATATATTCCATGTCTTTTTTTGTCAGTGAACCAGTAACTAAGGAGTAGAACAAGTCAGAAATGATCATTTGGTGTCGTAACTCAGTGTGGCATTGTTAGGAGTGCTCATGTAGTGCAATGGGAGTGCTCATGTTTTTTATTCACATGGTTTTGTATTCATTCATTGGTATGGTTCTTTCTTATGTATTAATGACTTCTTGGAATCTGGAACTAGGTGGTATAGAGTGCAGGAGAGATTCAGGCTCCATGGAGTGTCAGTTGATGCACACAATTTCCAGTTTGGACTTGGCTTCCACTGTAATTGATAAAGCCTGGTCTCAAGCCACGCGGCTACCGTCTGGTCTTTCAGGGGATCCCTCCTCCCCAACGTAACAGGCATATTTTGTGATTGTTTAGGAGAGAATACTGGGAAAGACAAAATGCTGGAGTTGGCTGAATGAAGGAGATTGCAAGTAATGACGCTGACTCCCCCATCGCTCTGCCACGCCAGTTCCCTTCACTTTTTCAACTTTATTGTACATGCAGTGGGGGACACCCACGCAACCCCTGATGCCACTGTAGTGAACAAGGGTGCATGCGGCACCCCCGCAACCCCTGTTCCCCTTGCTCGCTAAAATGGTACCATATAGTATATTTGGTGAAAATACTATCAAATCTACCATACAGTTTTGTTTTGTCCATACGGAAACTGATATTTCTTGTCAGTGACTAGGGCAGAGGTAAATCCAAATGTGTCTGGAGACAGCACTTTACGATTCAGTTGTTGTTGCTGAGTGTTCAACACATATCCCATCTTTAATTGGTGAGTATTATTGAGCAGAGAATCGCAGTGACCAGCTTGCATGACATATACGTGCATGGCATTTCCTGCTAGGAAGCAGAGGACAAAATCTGAGAGATTTTAAGAGGCAGAAGCTTACCGTTCAGTGGCTGTTAATGAGTGTGCAACATACATGGCATCCTTCATGGCTAGGGAGGAGCAGTGACCATCCTCAGTGTCAATATGTCCAGAGCACATACCTTCATGCAACCCATGAAATGGACACACGCAATTAGAAGGTGTTTGACATCAGCCACATCAGATACTGTACGCACCAGGGATGCCAGAATTATGCATGGTAGAACCAAGTCATCCATCTCACATTCAGCAGCACCTTATGCCACACATTAATCTGGAGTGCAGGATAAAGTAGTACATGCTCAGGTATTGCAACTGGAGGAGTAGAAGGTTTGCCCCACTGTTTCTGGGGGAAAAAAGGGAGGGTTATGTTATGGTAATTATTGCTGGTTATGCGCAGTGAACACAACTACCAGGCCACCTTGGTGCTAAATATTAATCTATATGGGGTGTAGCAAGAGCTCGGAGTCTAGTTTTTTATGTTTCTGTATTTTAAATGAATCTTCTCCTCCTTAACGCTAAGTATGAGAGTATTCCAGAGACAAGTCGAAGAACGTACCTACTAATGAATCGGGAGAAACAGCACACAGTATAGTCGAGCGGGAAGTGAGACGTTCCTGGACACCAATACCATCTCCCACATCCATTGATAAGTCTTCGAATAATGATGATGATCGGCAAGATTGGGACTAAGACAAACCCAATTCCAGACTGCAACACATGATTCTGGAAACCACGGATGTAGAGGAGAAGTGGGTGACCAGTGGTCGACCAATGTCACAGATACAGAAATGGAAGGGACAGACGAAGCTTCTTCTCAACCCATCTAGATTGTCTTGCAAACATAGCCTGGCACATATCTAAGTGCAAAATGATAGCACATGGTAGCCACATCTCCAACATCATTACCACCTTTTCAGCCAGATTACCATAACATATGCATTAGACGACCATGGAAATCCAAAGTGCAGAATTTCTGCATAATGGAAAAAAAATGGCAATGTCTGACAGCCTGTGCTCTGTTTGTTACAACTGTTCACAGGGGGAAGGCTGAGGACAACTGGGGTACCACATATTTACAGATGCATATGATCCAGCACCATACACTGGACTGAGATGAATGTACAGGACCTCAACCTCTGCCTCCACAATACCACAAGAAAATCATCATAATGTCCCCAGCCTGTACTGTCACTCGAAAAACATTGCCCTGCGACATTATATGGGACTCTGATTTCCAGCCTCACTTCTGCTGCAATGCATATTTCAACCAAGCATAACAGCTGACACCCTTTGTCCCATGTCAGTGTGATGGAGACATTTGAGCATTGTCAGAAAGCAAAATTCTGCATGATAGAGTGAAAGAGCGTTGCCCAATGCTAAGGCCGTAGTAATGTTGCGTTTGGGTCTCTTGCTGTATTCTTTTGTATTAAAGCCTGGTTAATATACGGGGCAGTATGTATCTCATTCAGTGACACTAATTAGAGACTCCCATCAAAGTGATTCAAATGGGTTCAGGGATGCTCCCTGGGAAAATTATGGGCGCAAAACTATGAAAAGCATGATGGATAGAGCAGTTAAGGATGGTGGCACACAGTTGGTACAATTCTTTAATTTAAAGGAGGAATATAAAACGCTGTCGAGAAAGAAAAAGGTGGATTACGCAACTAAGCAACGAGACTTGTTGGAGAAAGCTGTGTATACGAAAGATGGCAAATTGTTTGGGAATCTGGCGGCTATGGGGTTCAATTTTCCCTGATAAATGGATAAGCCACTTTCAGGGAATCTTTCTTGAGCTGGAACAGATTGATGGGGACAGCGCTAAAGAGTACTGTGCTTAGGATATAGTGTCTGGTGAGGAAGAAATATTTAATTGTATGAAGCGCCTAGATTATGGCAAGGCGGATGGCCCAGATGGATTACGGTCTAATGTTTATAAATGGTTCCATAATTGATGGATTTTATATCATCTTTTAATTTAGGGTTTTGCCAAAATCTTGGACCAGGAGCCTGATAAACCCTATTTTTAAAAGGGCTTTGTTTGTGACCCCCCACTCCTATCATCCTATTTCCCTTTCATACAGAGAGTAAGATGTTTACTACACGCTTGTTAGTTGGATTAGAGGCATAAACCTTCTCAATGAATATATTGAAATCATCTCAGGCAGGGTTTAAGAAGGGATTCTCTACTATAGACCATTGCTTTCTTTTACTTCTAATGATTGAAAAAGACTGCATTATCTGGGGAAGGAAGTCATATGTGGCCTTTGTTGATTTAGTGAAAGCTTTCAATCCTATACCAGGAATGTTCTTTGGTGCAAGTCGGATTCATTGACGGTGCCGAGGCGGCTGTTTAATCTCATACTGTTGTGTGGTGTAGACACACTTGCAGCAGCATGGTGGATGAGAAACGGAAGCCTCTCATCAGATGTTCCAACAAATAAAGAGGTGAAGCAAGGGTGCTTTCTTGGCCCTTTACTATTCAGGTTATTCTTTTCAGATTTTCACACTTCAAGTACCCGGAGCAAAGTTCATCCATCTTTGTTACAAAGTACAATATATTGGGCGCTTTTGTACGCAGATGATACAGCCCTACAAGATTTGATGACAGGGGTTTGGAGCAACGACTCATTGATGCATAAGAGCATTTTAGAGCCCACAGTTTAAATCTGAATATTCACAAATAAAAAATGATGGTGTTTGGGAAGGATAAAAATCCCTATTCTTGGAATTAAAGAGGGACCGCTTTGAGGAAGTGGACTCTTACTGTTGTTTGTGCCTCTTTTTTCCAGAAGAATTCGAAGTGGTTAAATAATGTTTAAATGATTGCTTAGAAAGCATCAGCAAGGGCGGAAGGAATTTTAAGAGTTTATCACAAGTGTGGAGCCTGTTTTCTGGATATGTGCCTCACTGTCTATAACGCCAAGATTTGCACCGTATTGTTATATGGCTTGGCAGGCGGAAAATCGATGGTCTGGACGGTTACCCAGGGCTGTGCCCATGGTTATGATTTATTCAAAACCTTCCTGCCATCACCATTTCGTTTCGATTGTTACATGGGTGCGACATCTGAGGTCATTCAAATTGCTCTCAGCTGGGGCTAATACAAAATGTGAAAAGATTATTAGGGCATCCAACTGCTATGCCCAACTGTGGCGTATGATTAGACAATAAGGTAAAACCGAGATTTGGTTCCAATTTCTGTGAAGATCTATTTAGAATATTCGGGAAATCATAATATGATTAAAGTACTGCGGGAAATTGAAGGGTCATCTACAAATAATAAATATGTGTGATACAGGGAAGCATACGACCTTTTAGTAAGTTGGGGTTTCATGAATCTGGGTACACTTAAGTTTACTTCGTATGACCATCTGAAGCCTTAGGGCCTGACAGGGTTGAGAAATGGAAAAAGGTGTGCACCCTTTCCTCTTTCAAATGTTTGCCAGCCTCTACATGAATATTGTGCAAGGAGGAGAATTGTGTGAAGTAACATCTGTAGAGTGTAAGAGACTGGCATTGAAGACCCGCCTGTATGGTTCCCTTTAAATTAACGGAGGAAATGGGACCAGGGGTGTATGGGAAAGAGTTGTTTTTTTTAAATTTGAGTCACTGAAGATCTGGGTAATTGTCTATTGATTTGTAAATTGTTATGATGATTTGCGCACTGAGGGTAATTCATAGAATTCAGCGCACAAGTGGCGCACGCGGCTGGCGCACAGTGTGCGCGTGCGACTTTCTGCACCAGCCGCGTGCGCTAAAATCCATTTCCACGCACAGCGTATTCATGGATTTCAACATCCAAAACCAGCAGTGGTGCAGAGTGGCGCAGTGACCCTGCAGCAGCGCCAGTTACGCCCCAACCCCTCCCCGTGCGCCATGTACAGCGCACAAATCTCGTACATGGCGCACAGGCCCACAACCACGAAAACGCCTGTAAAACTCCCCGCGCACCCCTCCGAATACACGTACCCCGCTGCGCGGGTAGTCTCACACGTGATTGGGCCTGTGCGAGTGGGGTACGTGTATAACTGGGGTGCGCGGGAAGTTTCACACACGATTGGCCATGTGCGTGCGGGGTACGTGGATTTGGGGGGTGCGCAGGAAGTTTCACATGCGGAAGGCCCTGTGCGTGCGGGCTATGTGGATTACTGGGGTGCGCGGGAAGTTACACACGCGATTGGGCCTGTGCGAGCGGGGCACGTGGATTACTGGGGTGCGTGTGAAGTTTCACACGCGATTGGCCCAGTGCGAGTGGGGTACGTGTATTACTGGGGTGCGCGGGAAGTTTCACACGCGATTGGCCCTGTGCGTGCGGGGTACGTGGATTTGGGGGATGCGCGGGAAGTTTCACACGCAATTGACCCTGTGCGTGTGGAGTATGTGGAGTACTGGGGTGCGCGGGAAGTTTCCACGCAATTGGGCCTTTGCGTGCGGGGTACATGGATTACTGGGGTGTGCGGGAAGTTTCACACGCGATTGGGTCTGTACGAGCGGGGTACATGTATTACTGGGGTGCGCATGAAGTTTCACACGCTATTGGCCAGGGCATCATCGAACTCCATGTCTATTTGCTGGAAGCGGGCCTCTGTCCTGGCCCCGAGGTCTCGCAGGGAGGCACTCATGGCCTGTTCCAACTCCCTGCAAGTCTCCTCTAGGCACTCTGCCCACCTCAATGCCCAACGCATGGAGAACTCTGCCCTGACCATGGTGAGCCACGCCTCTTCCGCCCGCCGCCGCTCCGCACCTATACGCTGTCCCAACCACAGCCAAATGGAAGACACACCCATTCCAGAGTCCTCCTGCCCTCTGGCTGATGCCTGCCCCCCTGATGTCGATGGCCCCGAGCCATCATTGCTCGCACCTAGAGCCTGCTGCTGCTGCTGTCCATGTGCCCTGTCCGATGATGCCTGCACATCCTCCATCAGCTGGTCTCCAAGTTGTGGTGTCCACCCCTGCTGGACCGCCGACTCATGACTGTGGCAGGGATGGGATCTCCACCAAGCTGGCTGTGTTGGTCAGGCCAGGTGTACAGGGGGCCCTGGTGGAATCTGGGCCGGAAGACAGCAGGGAGAACGACTGGCGCATAGTCTCCACAGAGGAGGAGAGGTCCGCCAGAGTGCGCGTCACATGTAGGAACCGACCGACCAGGGCCCCTCCCAACAGTGCCACGTCGTGACGCTGCTGTTCGTGATGGCGTGCGTTCTCCGCCCAGGAAGAACGCACGTCATCAAGAATGTCACGCGTGTGCAATGCGACACCAATCAGGACGGAGCCCATACATTCATGGGACCCCTCATCCGCAGGTAGTAGAGAGGCAGATGACATGGCACTCTCCGCTACCTGCGGACGGGCCTGGGACGGGCATCCCTGCTGGTGCATGGTGGTGCAGTCACAGGGTCAAGGACAGCGACATGCACAGGCCCCTCCGCGGTGACCTGTGCTGCCTCCTGACCCTGGACTGCACCACTTGCACCAGCGGTACTACCCCCGCTTCGTTTAATGCATTAGCAGGTGTCAGTGCAGTGTTTCTGTTAGTTTTAGTTCTAATGAGAGACAAAAGTAACAACGTGTATTACTTCTTCATTTAAGTCTATCAACAGAATTTCTTGGGTGCAGTTTTATTAGTCAGAATAATTTGTTATGTCTTGGTTGTATGTTATCAACAAAGGGAAGCGATTAGTGGTTATTTTCACATAATTCAACCTGTTAGATTGGACAGTTCTTATTCCCTACGAAAAACGCATGATACTCAAAGAGGCCTTTGTTTGAAACTGTTTTCATAGACAGTGTGTGGCTACCTTCTTGATATCTTGTTTTGCGTAGCTCAGGGGAGAAGTGGTAATAATAAATGTGCATTCTAAACAGCCTAGCATTTCAGACAATCTTCCACACTACTTTATTTTAAAGGTCTTAAACACGGCTCCCTGAAATGTATAATGTGCTGTATATTTAAATTAAATTCTGCATAGTTACACTTACACAGCTATACATTTGCCTCTGAGAGCCAAATTGCAACATTTAATGATAGGATGCTGGTCGGACTTATGGTTAAGGAACTATCGACCCTCATTATGAGTTTGGAAGTATTTCTGTCAAACTACCGCCAAAATCAATTACCGTTACCAGCGCTTGGTCTCGTGGGTTTAGTACACGATTACAAGTGGTGGCATGGTGGTGTGAATCCCCATGTTTGGAGTCGGTACAACTCCATGTTTTTTTTTGCTGAACTACCACTGGCGGTAGTTCCGCCACAGTGATTCCACTGAAAATTGGCAGTAGGGGGAGCAGATTTAACTCCATCTTTTTGCTGGAGGTAAATCTGCACCCCTACCGCCAATCTCATAGTTCAGCGTTGCGGCAATGCGGTGGGAATGCAGCAGTTACAGAATTAGCACTGCATTCCTGCTGATTTTTTCCACGCCACTGACCTTATCATGAGGCCCAATTAATGAATGAGCATTAGGCATGGCGCATATGTCAATACAGCTGACCTACCGTAGCTCAGATGGCGGATGCTTAGCAACTTGGCCCATCAGACATGGGTAAGGATGATGAACCACTACAGTACTAGTCCAGAAGGCAAATGTTCTTGAGAGCAGCACTTGTGAGGTTAGCCACGTTAGCCGTAAACCCCTGCCTTGCCAGTGTACAATCTGAGCAAGTCTTTAGTGCTGCCCTGGCTGTTTGACCATTATGATGAACGATTGTCAGTCATTAAGATAATCAAGAGTACATTGAGGAATACCATGGCAAGCCACGTAGCCATAGCCAACACACTGGGCCTCATTATGACCCTGACGGAACGGGTTAAACGGCGCCGTAAAAGGCTGCGGTGCGGTTCAACCCATTCCGCCACATTACGAGGTCCCCTCGCGGGACATGTTAAGCACGCCTGGGAAAACCAGGCGTGCATACCGGGTCCCGCGAGGGGAAGAGGGAGCAAACAACGGGCCATCTCGTAATGGCCCGTTGTTTACTCCCTCTCCCATTCCCATTCAGCCCTATCAGGGCTGAAATGGGAATGGGGATGAACCGTGTCCGTGTCCTCGAGTGAGGAATTACCGGGCCATCCGAACTCGGAATGGTCCGGTAAGTCCTCATTCCGAGGACACGGACATGGATGCGGTTTTGCCGGCAGCCATGCCGCGAATTGCGGCATGGCTACTGGCATAACTTGTAATGAGGGCCACAGTCTCTAACAATGAATCATCATCAAATTCTTTATTCAGATTTCTCCATTAAATCAAGACCAATAAATACACAGTACAATTATACATAGTCATTTCAATCATTCCAATAACCCAGTTGGCCCATCCTAAAATAGTATAAAACAACTCTAAAAACATCACTTCCTAAAAAGACCTCATGAACCAGGAAGAATTCCTCCCAAAAAATGTCATTAAGAAATCCCTAATAATAAAATCTTCCCGAACATACACAGGTGAAAGATTAATTACTTATTACTACAGTTCATGGCGTAGAATATAGCCTCTTGGTAGGTTCTAATCTCTGCCTTTAAAAAATGGGGTCTAAACCACCTTTTACGTTGAACATAATAGTTCCCAAAGATTAATAGAAAATGGCCCAAGTCCTCTTCGGCTCCCATTTCACAATTACACTTCGTAGGCAGCACAACTCTTTTCCAGGTCCTACGGGCATTTACAAGGAGTACATTAATTATGATCATCATCACACATCTCCGGCATTCATGTGATTTATTCTTACAAACTTCGCCTCTCACCTTGAGGGACAGTCAAGTAGCCTTGTACATAGCAAGAGAAGGTAAAGTACAGACCATGGCCCCTGTCAACTTCTTCAAATAAGATTCAAGAGGCTTCTACGGCCCTTGAGAGCATTCAGCTTCCTCCAGAGGATCTTCCTCTCTACAGAATCAAAATCCTTTTCCAGGTCCAGGAACGCAATATAGAGCTTATACCTTCTAATCCTATAGTATTTGTCAATTAAAACATTCAATAAAAAAACTGGTCTATAATCGAAAATTCCTTCCTGAACCCAGCTTGGGATCCACTCAAAATATTATTACTCTCGCCCCATTCCTCTAGCCTATACGTTAAACATTTACTAAAAAGTGTATTAGATGTATCCAATAAGGATATGGGTCGGTAACAATTGGGATTAGAAGTTAAATCTTTCTTGAAAATGGGGAGGATGGAACCCCCCCTCCAGAATTTAGGGGTGGTTCCCTCTAGTGACATTGCATTAAAAAGTTGGGTAAGTAGAGGAGTCCACCATTCCCAACATTTGAAACGTCCAAACAGAATCCATAGGGACCGGCAGCTTTACCCAAAGACATGGATTTAATAGAAAGAGCAACTTCTTCCTCTGAGAAGACAATGGGCCTCATCACAAGTTTGGCGGCAATCCAGCACAATTTCCATCGAGTGGAAATAGCGTTACTACCAGGTCGTGTGGCACTATAAGCGCTGCATCAAAACCTTGCGTGAACGTGCACCTGACTCTGGCAGTAACGCTATTTGCAACTAGCCGAAACTGCACTGGAATAAGGATTACCACCAAAATAACAGCGCTAATAGTACTACCACCAGCCATCCCAGCGCTATTAGTTGTGGCACTGATAGCACCAGCAGAAATTGCGTCATCGTAGGAATGGGAAGCATTGCTGCGTTCATTTTGAGAAACACAATCCATCAAATATCTCCACTTCCTGCAGCCATCCGGTCCTTGAAAAAAGCAAGAATGTTCCAGCAGAGGATTAGAGGCAAGGTGGCAGAACATTGCATCCACAAACCCAAAATTAGTGAGGGGGAGCTTGTGGTCCTCACAGATGAGGTCTTTTCCAACTGTGAGGAACTTTATGGCAGTCAGCCGTGGAAGACCACTGGGCAGCGCAGCACAGCCATCTGAAATACCATCTGCCAGAAAGTGACGGCAGTGTCAAGTGTACCCCATGATGGAGAGGACTGCCGCAAGTGGTGGAACGACCTGAGGGTCAGGATGTGGAGACTGCTGTCCCAACACCGCCAGTAGACCCTGGTGACTGGAGGAGGCACTGCGGAGCCACTGGTCCTCACCACCTGGGAGGAGAAATGCAGTACAGTGCTTGACATCAAAGGGATAGAGGGAGTGTGGACCCCACACAAGTGCATTTGCAAATGACAGCCCAGCATAAGATGCCCGAGTGGACAGGGACACATGTCAACAGATTTAGAATCTGGGCATGTCAACAGGGCGGAGTGGCGGGTGCCACATCAGCCACCCTCCACGGCAGCCATGGAGCAGTACACCAAGGGAACCCCTGCGCGTGACAGCAGCATAAAGGGTTGGCAAGTGACCCAAACAAATGGCATGCACATCACACCCCTAATGGTGCACTCTGTGCCAGCAGGATTGAATTTTGTGAGTGACCACAACACCGTGCAGCAGTCACACCAGCATGTTACAGGCCCAGTTGGCCTGCCCACAGTTAGCATGACAGACGAGTCACAGGGAAGCACATGTCCCCCACGCCGACCCGTGTTCAGCCTGCCAATCACCATCTATAACAGTGCAGCCTTGCTGGCTGAACAGTAGTGACCCATAGAGCCATGACAGCGCTATGGACAAAGCCACCCCCCCCAAACCCACCATGTGAGTGCCACCCAGGGAGTGCATGTGGGTGCATGAAGGACCCAAGCATGCATGCCAGATGCAGCCCCAGCATGGACACCCTGCCCTCCCCACACAGAGGCCAACGACCAACTGGCCATTTGTCACACACTCATCGCTACAAGCAAACCCATGATGCTAGGCCCACATGCAATTTCCCCAGACCAACCATTCCAATGTGCCCATGTGTGTGGGATCCCACTCTGTACCATAGCAAATGTGTCTTGCATGCCAACACACGTAGGGAACCATACCTGACAACATTTCCTATGCCCCCTAGAGGCACTCGCGCATCGCCAGAGGCTTCAGAGGAGGAGGATGTTGCAGGCCCATCTGGGAGCGATGCATCCATGCCCTCAAGGTCTGCCGCCACCACCACAACCACCCCCGCAAAGGCTCACTCAGGCTACACCGAGGCGGATGTCCCGCGCGTAACACCACAAGATGGCATTGCTTAGCCAAAACCCACGCTGTAGGCCACCAGGAGCAGAGCAGGGCACACTGCACCCACACCTGCAACCGAAGGAAAAGACACTAAGGCCACACCTGCTGGCAGGCTGATTGAGGAGTGAAAGGGGAGACCAGCCCACTGTCACTGCCTGCTGAAGGGCCACAAACCCGGAGAGCCCTCCATGACACCAGTGTGAACACTTCCCGGAGAGCCCTTCAAACCGCCAGCATCCACACTCCCCAGAGAGCCCTCCATGCCGGCAGCGTCCACACTCTGAGGAGATCCCTCCACACTGCCAGCGTCCACACTCCCCGGAGAGCCCTCACACTGCCAGTGTACACAGTCAACTGAGCCAGACGTTGATAAACCCTCATATGGCTCCCCTGAATACAGCCCAGGGCCAGTTCAGAGAACCTCACGCACACAGCACACACCAACATGCAACATGCTGTTATTGAGGCTTGTGGACATGGAGTGCAGACAGTGAGAGATAGAGGCAATTGACCACATGCATTTTGAACACCTGTAGGCTACTAGGGACAGCATTCAAGGGGCCACCCGCAGGATTGTGCTGGACATTGCGAGGAACAGGGCCGAGAATACAGCCAGCACGTCCGCCCTGACACTGTATGCCCAGAGGGTCAGGGAGATGACTGAAGCTATCTCTGCACTGGCAGAAGGCACCTGGTAGAGCACAGAGGTGCAACACCAACAAAACCTGGGGGCAGCCTCTGTCCTTTCCACTTCAATCACACCCACAGAGGGGTCAAAGCAGGCACACTGAGGCATCAGTCACAGCGCCTTCTGCACCCAAAATCACCTGGGGCTGGCAGGGCGGGAAAGAGGCCACGGTTGTGAAGAACTCTGAGACACTGATTGCCATTAGGAAGGGGAGGGGGATAGTGTGATGGGGAGTTGGTGGTGGGAGGGGGGATAGTGTGATGGGGAGTTGGTGGTGGGAGGGGAATAGTATTATGGGGAGTTGGTGGTGGGAGGGGGAACGGTGATAGTGTGATGGGGAATTGGTTGTGGGGGGTAGTGTTATAGGGAGTTGGTAGTGGGAGGGCACAGGAGGGATAGTTGGGGCACTCCATTACATAAAAACCGTTGAACTTAATCAGTGCAAGGACATTCCTGATTGTGCCATTGTCGTGTTTCTTGATTGAGGTGCTGCCACACAGTCGTGCATGGCTTGTGCCATGTGAAGGTGTCACCAGAAATTGTCTATCAGTCCCTGGCGTGCCAATCTCCCATCCCTCACATCATCTCTGGCAATGTGTGCATTTGCCTCAGCTACATGCACTGCATCCTCATCCTTTGTGAATGGCATGTCCACTTCAGGAGGTAGTTTAACATTTCTCCTCAGGCAGATATTGTGCAGCATGGCAAACACAAGCACAACTGTACCCACTTTCTCTGGAGCGTACATCATGGCTCGACCGGTACAGTTGAGGCTGTGGAAATGTGCCTTCAGGAGGCTGAAGGCACGCTCGATGCACACACGGGTCCTACTGTGAGCGTGGTGGTAGGCAGTGTCCTGTGGTGTTTGTGGATCATTCACAGGAGTCAATAACCATGGCATCTGGGGATATCTGGAGTCACCTGCAGTTGGTTAGGCACAGGCATTATACACAGTAAGGTGTGAGTTTGGACTTACACTATATCAGGCCAGTGCACTACTTGTGCAAGCACATGGACCTTCATTTCAAGGAGTGTTCCTAATCTCTATCTGTGCATGCAGTGTCACTCATGTCATGCATTGTTTGTTCTTCACATGCAGCCTGTTCCCTTGCTACATATGCTACCTAAGGTGTCTGTCTATGACATGTGCAGCAGACATGGTGGCTGTCATGTGGCAGTGTATTTTCACCGTGCATGTGGCATGCTGGGTTCCCCATTGGCCCTCCCTGGGAATCTGGTGCCAACGGGAGGGAATTGTGGGCTGACCACACATGGGTGCATGGCTTTGGTACTGGCATGATTGTTGTTGTGTGAGGCAATGTGGACATTTGTCAGCATTGATTTGGTAAGTGATTGTTGCATTGTGGTACCTGTGGTCATTTTCAGCAGGGGAGAGGAGTAGAGAAAGCAGAAGCAAAGAGGAAGGTCTTGTGGTGCTTCCCTAACCAGAGATGGTTCTCCTCAAGGTTAAGGGAGGCTGTTCCAGAGGGAGACCCCAGCTGAAGGAAGAGATAGACCACCAACTTGTTGCTTGGAGAAGCGACTGACCCTGATGGAGTTGGAGGTGGATGAGCGAAGAGCTCGAGAGCAAAATTATTTAGGAAGATCGACTTGAAGGTATAGAGGCCCCAGTCCCCAGAAGGCCTTGTGGTCAATGCAGAGGGTTTTGAACTTAATCCTCGCAGACACTGGGAGCCATTGCAGAGATTTCAGGGCTGGAGAGATACGGTCCCTGGGCTTAAGGCCAAGGACAAGTCTCGCAGTCCTGTTCTGGATGAGTTGCAGAGTGCGGAGAGTAGAAGCAGGCAGATTTAGAAAGAGGCTGTTGCATTAGTCCAGCCTACAGAGAACCAGAGCTCTGGAGACAGTGAGCTTCAGGGGGAAGGAGAAGAAAGGAAGAATACCTCTGCTGAGGTGCTGCTGGTAGTGCGACTTTGTAGAGACATCAGAGATGTGAGGAGAGAATGAGAGTATGGAGCCGAAGATGACCCCGAAGTTTTTAGCCTCACAGGTGGGAAGGAAGAGGGCCAAGGGAGGCCAGCCATAGAGCGATATTAAAAGAGGGAGCAGGAGTGCTGATGAGGAGAATCTTAGTCCTACTGGCATTAAAGGAGAGATCATTGATGGCACACCACTCCTGGATAGCAGACAGACAGACAGAGAGGAAAAGAGGTGGCAGAAGTGAGCGTGAAAATAAGCTGAGTGTCATCCGCATAGCACTGAAAATTAGGGAAGAGAGCGGCAATGTGGTGGGCAAAAAGTGCCAGGTATTGGTTGAACAGCCAGGGAGAGAGGTTAGACCCCTGGGGAACACCACAGGTAGATATGGAGATACAGGAGAGAAAGGACCCAAGTTGGACCTGGGAGGGTCTATCAGAGAGGAAAGAAGTCAGCCAAGCCAGAGCCTGATCGGTGATACCCAGGTTATCACAGAGACGGTTGAGCAGGATGGCATGGTTGACCGTGTCAAAGGCAGAAGAGAGGTCAAGTAAGATGAGGACACAGGGGGTATTGGAGTTAAGGTTTGAGAGTAGGTCTTCACGGATGTTCAGGAGAGCAGTTTCCATGCTTCTGGCAGCTCTGAAGCCAGACTGATGGTCATGGAGACAACCAACCAATTCAGTGTGGATATTAAGATGGGAGATGGCCAGCTTTTCCAGGAGTTTGCCCAGGAAAGGAGTCATGGAGATTGGGCAGTAGTTAGTAGGGCAGGAGGGATCAGCTGAGGGTTTCTTAAGAAGAGAGTGCACAAGGGAGTGCTTCAGGGTGGAAGGGAAGACTCCAGTGGTTGCAGAAGTTGGCCAAAGCAGGTGCCAGGGTGTCAATGTGGTCCTTGATGGTTTTAGAGGGACAGGGGTGACACTGTTTTGACAAGACTTTCATAGATCAGACTTGTCTAGAAACCTCATCTGGAGAGAACAGGAGAAAGTTAGAGAAGGAGGGAGCGGGGTGGCCACAGAAGGGCCAGAGGAAGAGCGGGGAGTAGAGGGAGGAGGAGGATAGGAAGAGAGAGAGAGGACAGGATGTCCTGAGTTTTAGAGATGAAATGAGAAGCCAGGGCTGTGCAGAGGGCCTGTGAGGGGACACAATGTTGGCTGTGCCATGCCATGCATCATGGCCGCAGAGTGCAGGAAGGTGCCAGTTCTAAGAAATTATAGAACAGACATTAGCTTCAGCAGTAAGGGACAGCTGTTGGATGTTGATCCTGCTCCCTAAGTCATCCTGTATTGTGGTGAGCAGCTCTGTTATGGTCTCCTTGTTGAAGCGGTACAGGGTGACCAACTGGGTGTTAGTGAGGATCCAGGGTGAGGGCCTAACCATGGGGATCAGTGAACACCTTGCTTGGGCTCTCCCCCTCTTCCTCCTCCTAGCCACCAGCCCTGCACTCCTTGTGTCCTGGCCCAGTTTTCATGCCTCTCTACTTCCAGGTGCAGCACGAGCAGCTGCCTCTCCCAGCCCACAGTGGCTAGTGTCAGCATGGTGTTGGAAACAGTGTTTGTAGTATGGGTGTGCCTTATGTAGCCCTCTGGGATGAATTGGAATCACCTGTGGCTTCATTTCAGGCACCTGTGTTCATTTACTTCCAGCTCAAAGCTGGAGGTAACTGTGCCGTGTTTTCTGCTGTATTAGCGCCTGTTTTTGACACTAATTGCACCAGACATGGACTTGTGATGTGGATGTATCCCCGACTTGTGTGGTCGGCTGTAATAGCGCCGGCTGCTTTTGCATTCGGCAGTATTTGCGCCAGCTCATGATCCGGTAGAGCGGTATTGGTGGCGCTAATTCAGTTACTCAAAAATATACAGAAGACCAGGTAACAAACCTGGCCACACAGCCGCTCTCTGTATAAGCCCTACCAAGGGCAGTGCAATTTGCAAAATTAGAGTCAACTAGTAAATGTTCACTGTATTTACAGAATGTAACTCATCCAATAAATCTCTTAGTCGGATCCAAAAGTAATATGCGTTTATCAAAAAGAAAATTCCAAGTTGGTCACTAATAAAATCTTAGTGAGGCCGCGGCTAACTCATCCCATAATTGTTATAGACATAAAGTGCCAATGCATTTCGGAGCATACAGCTCCTTCATCAGGGCAGGTCTAATTTACACAAACTGTGGAACATTTATACCAAAAGCATCAAGTTTTGAAAAACATAAACAAAATCGTGATTGTGTTACAAAATATAACCATGCGTGAAAACAATATAAAAATAACATACCAATTTTCGATGAGTTGCAAGGTAAATGGAAAAGGTGAATTAAGCCACACAGTAGGGAAAAGAAAAGATGCCAAAATAAATAATGTGTAAATGAAATAACACAGTTAATTTGAACATGATCAGAAAACCAAGGAAAGTTACCTCAAGGGATGGAGGTAGCCCGTGGAAAAAATGTGCGGGGAGTTGTCAACAACTTCACGCAAGATCAAAGGTCTGGAAACCAGACCAAATCAATTCTTCAATCTGTAGGTGCAACAACATGTGTTTTAGTGGGTTGTCTCAGAATTTGTCATAGACACTAGTTGTAGAGGTCTGCAGGCTTACCTGTACTCGTAAAGCTACGAGTGTACTGAGGCTGGGATTGCGGTCAAGCAGGGGACGCCATTCCGCATTGCCAGGGAACAGCGTTCCCAAGGTTACTCATACTAATATAAACACGTGACCCAAATGTGTCCATTGATCGACACGATGCCGATAGGCAGTTGCACTCTATGCAATCAGGCAATCAAGGCTAAGAATCATAGAAATAAAGAATTTGCAGTAGAGCTGATGATAATTACGGAATTATAGAAGGAAAAAAATCGAAAATTAAATATGAGAAAAACGGCTGATAGACATAGAAAACATACTGACGATTGCACTCCATGCAATCAGGCAATTCAAGCCAGGAATCCAGATAAAAAAGAATTTACAGTAAAGCTACTGATAAATGTAGAATTGTAGAATGAAAAGAACAGAAAATTGAATATGAGAAAAAAGGCTAATAGACATAGAAAACATACTGACAATTGTGTATAAATGAGTGAAAATGTCATAGATAAAATAAACAAACATTGTGATAATAATAATAATGATAATAATAAGCATATTAGACACACTGCGATATATGGAAAAAATCATGCAAGAGTAGCATGTGTATCTAAACCATTACATAAACAACTAATGTGTGTAATCGTGGATATATCATGTACATTTATCATAAATACACCAGTCGCATGCGGTAGCCCCCGGAAGGCGCTACCTTGGGTCCCAAACCTAAGTTCGGGAAGGGCGACAATGGTGTGTAAACGTTGGTGATTGGATCCTAATGTGATAACAATTCATATTGAATCCTAAAATAAAAGACATGAATGACCCCCTTAAAGAGAGAGGTCATCCAAAGTGTCCCGGTATAAATGTACATTGGTAGAGGAAGGAAATCATGTACTAGTCACTCATGTATCAACATAATCCTCTTAAGTCAAGCATGGAAAACAATGATTCAAATGTAACAGTGATAGTTAATCTCTTCATTTAGGCCATTTGGGTAGAGGCTCCCAAGTTTGTCTATCCAAAAGGTTTCTCTTTGGTTGAGTCGCAGGCCCAAATCCTCATGGGGATTCGATTTCTTTAACACTTCAAGAATGACAAATCTAATTTGAGTCAGGTTGTGGCTCTCATCACGCCAGTGGCGTGCCACCGCCGAGTTGGTGTTACATGTACGTATGCACGAACGGTGCTCGTTCCAACGTGCCTTTGCTGATCTTGTGGACTGTCCTACATAATACTTACCACAGGGGCATTTTATACCATATATAATGTTCACACTATCACACGTACCAAATGTCTTCAGGAAAATCTTGTTGCCTGTTCTGGGATGGTATATCGTGTCACCCTTGATCACCAAATTACAATTGATGCAATGTAAGCACGGATATGTTCCTGTGCGTGAAGTAATGGGTTCTTTCATCGGTGGCCTCGTGTGGACCAGTTCATCTCGTAGGTTTTTGCTCCTTTGATAAGCAAAGACTGGAAGTTGTTCAAATAGATTCAGGACCCTTACATCATTCTTAAAAATGCTCCAATGTTTCTTAATGGAATTCTTTATTTTGTTACTCTGAATGGAAAATTTAGAAACATATACTGGAGTTTTGAGTTCTTTCTTGGGTTTAGTAGTACTTTTCAATAGGCTGTCACGATCAAGGGAATTAACCCTCTGGACTGCCAAATCCAATTCATCCTTTCTGTATCCACGTGCTTCAAATTTCTCTCTCATGTTCAATTGCTGTGCTAAGTAGTCTTCAGGATCGCTCACGATCTTTTTAACTCTCAACAATTGACTGTAAGGAAGATTTTTGAGTAAACTGGACTGATGGAAACTCAGGCGGTGAAGTAAGTTATTGCGATCTGTGATTTTTCGAAATAATGTAGTAGAATAGTTGGCGTCTTTTTTCTCAATCTGAACATCAAGGAATGTGATTCTGTCTCTGGAGGTCTCTTTGGTGAACTGAATGCGCTGGTCGATGTTGTTAAGATATGTGAAAAAGTCACTGAAGCTCTCATCCGGGCCTGTCCATATTCCAAAAATATCATCGATGAACCGTAACCAGAGGTGTATATTTTTGTTCCATTCCTGGTTATTCAGTATATGGTCCATTTCATACTTATGCATAAAACAGTTCGCATAGGATGGTGCCATAGTGGCCCCCATTGATGTACCAGACACTTGAAGGAAGAATTTGTCTTGAAATTGAAAATATGAGTTCTCTGAAATAAAGTGAAGGAGAGATAGTATAAATTCCTTCTGTGCTCGAATTTCTGGTGCTTTTAACAGCAGCCATTCAACTGATTCTATCCCAAGGTCATGAGGTATAGATGTGTATAGACTCTTCACATCAATGGTAAACATCAGGTGATCACAATCAAAAATAACAGAGTGTAGTTGCTGTAAGAAGTGTGTGGTATCTCTAACGTATGTGGAAGTTTGTTGTATTAGAGGTTGCAGAAAAAAGTCAATATACACTCCCAATGGTTGATTGATGCTACTCATTCCAGCAACAATAGGTCTCCCCGGTGGTTTAACAAGATCCTTATGAATTTTGGGCAACGTATAGAAATTGGGAACCCTTGGGTGTGGGTTGTTGAGGAATTTATAGGTGTGTTCATTTATCCAGTCTAATTCCATGGCTTTATCCAACAACATCTCAAGGTTCAATTTGATAGAAAGAGTGGGGTCTTGGTCTAAAGGTGCATAAATGGTCCGATCTTGCAGTTGTCTGATGCATTCAATGTTATAATCTGTAGTGTTCATGATGACTAGGGCGCCTCCCTTATCAGCTGGGCGTATGGTGATATCCTTATCACAATATAAATCTCTGATGATTTTCATTTCATGAGGTTTCATGTTTCTATGCGGTGGAGTTTTATAACTGATCCGTTCAATGTCTCGAGTAACAAGTTTTTGAAAAATATCAATTGATGGTACTGAGATTGGTGGTATGAAGCCACTCTTAGTTCTGAATTCTTGAAAATCTGGGGCATCCGAGGTGTTCTCGTATGGTTCTAACTCCTCAAAGAATACTTTCAATTTAAGTTTTCTTATGAATTTGTACAACTCAATCTTGGTATTAAATAGAGTGGTACTGTAAGTGGGTACAAAACTCAACCCCTTTTGTAGGGTATCCTCTTCAGTTTTATTCAGAGTTTTATGAGATATATTTATGACTAGGTTTTCCTCAGTTGTAATCTTGTTTGTGGTTTGTTTTTTAGATTTCCTCCTCCCCCTGCGGGTTCTTTTGGGCGAGCTCCTAAAAAAGGTCCAGTCGTAGATGTGCGTGTGGACGGGCTGGCCGTTTGGTTGGGATCGCTCGATGCTTGTTCTGTCGGGACCTCGGTCTCCCTCTGTGCGTCTGAATCGGAGCTGGAAGTGTTATCTGATGGATACCTGTGGAGTTTCTTTGGTGCTATCGGGCCATACTTCTCCATCCATGTATAAACCTCTTCATTGATATAATCATATGTGTCCCTTTTAAACTTCTTCACCTTCTTTTGTTCCAACTCGTTCTTGTAGTCTTCCAGTTTCGCATTGATGTCAGTTAGAATGATATCGTATTCTTCTTTTCCTAGTGAACCTACAAGTTCTTTCTCAATTTCCTGAATTTCAGTGTTTAGTGTAACCAAATTTTTTGATAATTCCTGTATGGTTAATAAAATCAGGTCAAGGGAACACTTATTCAAAATAGCCTCCCATTTCCGTACAAATTCTTTGCTTTCCTTGCAAAGTGTTGGGCGAAGTTGGATCCGTAACCCTCTTGGTATACGTTGATTCTTGAAATAGCGGCCTAGAGTGATCGCATGTAGTTTGCGGTTTATCTCCTTCCGTATCAAGTATTCAAGTTGTTTAATGCGTTTAGCCGGGTCTTTAGTTGTGGTGGAGTGTGTGCCAATGCTTGTTTCACTAATCAGTTCTAGAATGGCTGCCGCCTCCTCTGTGGAAAACCCTAGGGTTTCTGCGCACTTGGATGAAAGACCTTCGATGTCTTCAAAGGACATTATGTTGTTTAAAATTGTCGTATGAGTATAAATTACAATCTCTATCACTGTGTGCCTCCACTCACGTGTGTCTCAAAAAAGGAAGAACAAGAGCAGGAAGGTAAGTAAGTGGGCACCACTCGTTTAAATTCACTTTCAAACAGATCAAACGAGAGGGCGCTAGAGGGCCAACCAAGATGGCCGCCATGGTCTGAGCTCCCGTTGCGCCCCGCATTAATCCTGCTCAATCCTCCCACATCCTGTACTTAAAAGCTTTAATTTCCCGGCTTCAGGCCGCCCACCCTGCCCAGCAGCCTACCAGTGAAATCCCGGCGAAAATCGGCCATTCCCTACCTGTTCGGGACCCAGCGTGACCCGGGCCCTGTGACCGGCGAGGCCGGCCCGACCCCCGGCGGCGGCTGGTCCTGCACACACACCCCCTCCGGCTCGAGGACTGCGCTCCGGACCACCGAAGAGGCGCGGCGGGTGCCGGGGGACCGAGAGGGGTCCGCCCACGGTGTGCCTGTTGGGGGCCGCCCCGGAGACGTCCCGGACCTTGCCTGGAGGGGCGGCCGGATCGGGGGATTCGCCCGTCGGCGCAGTGGTGGGCCGCTGAGGCTCGGCAGAGGAGGAGGCCCAGCATCCGCTCCCCCGGCGCCGGAGCCCGCCCCCCCTATCTGCGAGACACCCAAGCCCACGGCGAAGCTCCCCTGCAGCGGAGATCCTCAGCGACGTGCCGCAGAGACAGCAGGTACGGAGGTGGGGGAGGTCGTGCTTCGTGAGCGAGTCGGGCCTTCCCGAGCCGGCCCGCCCCCCCTCCCGTTTGCCCCCCCCCCCGCCGCGCCGGGCCGGAGGGTTTGTCGTGCCTCCCGTGGCACTCCGGAACAGTTACTACATGGGGGCTCGGAGCGGCGAAATGTGGGCCCAATGAAGGGCTCCGGAGTGATCGGATAACGGGGTATAGAGCCCGCCCCCCCCTCCTACCTAACTCTAAAGCAGGCGCTGGACCCAACTCGAAGGCGGATTGCTCCACACGGTCCTCTCCGCACACACCCTGCTGCCGGGCCGAAGCAGCTCCATCACAGCAGCACTATCCATCCCCCCGCAGCGACTTCAGCAACGCGCTCCTCACAAACACACTGTGCAGCATATTCCCCCCCCCCCCCCAGGTCAGCCAAAATCGGTCCCACAGAGTGCTTCGCAGAACGCACGAAACACAGCGCAAGAGTGAGGAGCTGACTCACCACACAACCGAAAACCCCCCCCAAACTGGTCCAGCCAGGTGGGTCCAAAGATCACCCATAGCGCAGTAAAGCACTGCTGGTCTCACTCTAAGATCCCCTGATTCACGTTGGAAATGGGGAAAAGCGACAAATCTCAGAGGAAGTTAACTTTTGAGGGGGGTGCGACTCCTAAAGCCCCCATTAATCGTGAGGATCAAACTCCTGCCTCCAGCAATTCACCCCAGATGGAATCAGAGGGTAACTCATCTGAAATCAAAGAACTCCTATTGGAATTGAAAGCTGGCATTGGAAATTTAAACAACAAAATGGACGGCCTCGCCTCCAAGGTCGACCTCCTTCAACACTGCATGGACACACACTCAGAACGCTTAAATGAGGTCGAACAAAGAGTGTCAAACCTAGACGATGGCGCCTCGACCCTCTCAACCAAAGTCTCGCAGCTCGAAGCTCAAATGAAAATAACAATGGCCAAATGCGAAGACTTAGAAGGCCGTTCAAGGAGAAATAACATAAGAATCATCGGGGTGAGGGAACAGCAGCCACAAGGTAGAATGGAGGAGTTCGTGGAGTCTCTCTGCACGTCACTCTTCAGTAGAGAGGCACTGTCTCAAGTCTTCATCGTAGAGAGAGCACACAGAATTTCTTCGGCCCGCCCTGCCCCCGGCGCGCCGCCTAGGCCTATCATCGCAAGGATGCTCAACTATAAGGACCGAGACATTATATTACGCCTAGCTAGAGAGAAGGGTGACCTGGTCCATGATGGCGACAAAATCCATATCTATCCAGACTTCTCTCCTACAGTTCAAACCCAGAGGAAATCCTTTACCGCCATCAAACAAAGACTCAGAGCCAATCAATTCCCCTACTCAATGCTCTATCCTGCACGTCTCAGAGTACAACAAGGAGAGAGGGTCCATTTTTTCCAATCGCCCGAAGACGCAGGCTTGTTTCTCGACCAGATAGGCTGCCCTGATCCGAGCCCCGGTCGCCCCAGGCCCCAAAGAGACAGAAATCTCAGGAATCCACCATAAACCGGAGCGACCAGAGCCGGCTTTCAAACTCACGATAAGTTGCAATAAGTACAGGTACAACTCTTCTTGTTTACAACGCGGGGCAGGGATACTTGGAACGCCCCAGGCGCCCCTAGCACAGCTCCAGTTCATTCCCCAAAGTTCACTCAGCGACCAGTTTAGTTTCTATTGTTCTAAGCTGAGTCCCTTGGGGGTAAAGTTCTCACAGCGACATGGTATCCACATGTTTCGCCTTCCGTTTTGTTTGGTTATTGAGGGTTCTCCCTGTGGGCCAGTTGGGGGTTGCCCACCTCAAAGAGAGAAACACCACGGGCCATCGGGGGGCTACCCATGACCGGTGCCCTCAGAGTTTATCAGGGAAGTTCTGCGCCACCAGTTCTCAACCACCCCCCTGCTCTCTGCCTCCCAATCAGGTGCTGGGGTCGTCTTGTCAAGCTGTGTTCCAACTCCTCAACACCAGTTCCAGCAAAACCCACCCCAACGCCACACTACGGCCATTTTCAGGTGAAGATCTCTGGTCATATAGAAAGATATACCCCTTCCATTCAACGTTCTAACATGGAACATAAGAGGCGGCAACATTCCAGCTAAATCCAGGAAAATATTGCAATACCTCAGACGTCACGAAATTGACGTGGCGATGATCCAGGAAACCCACCTCCTCCCAGGGAAGGACCACCAATGGGCCAAGAGTTGGGGCTGTCACAGATACTACTCCTCCTACTCAACTTACTCCAGAGGAGTCGCTATTCTCATCCACAGGAGGTTGAGCTTCCGCATGATACGCACAGCGAAAGACGCAGAAGGGAGAGCGATCCTAGTGTGCGGCATAATAGCAGGCCAGAAAGTGACCCTTGTGAACTCTTACGCTCCAAACACAGATGGCCCAGACAATTTTGGATGGGTGTTCACCCAGCTCTCCATGCAGGACCCAGCTACCATAATCTGGGGGGGGATATGAACACTGTATTGGATCCAGTAAGAGACAGATCGAAAGCCTCTTCACGACCTCTGACCAAAGCGGGACTCCAAATCAAAGAAATTTGCAAGGCCTTCAACCTGCTAGACATCTGGAAGGCATCGAATGGCGGGTCGCGTGAATTCACATATCACTCATCAGTACACAACACGAGCTCCCGCATCGACTATTTCTTGGTCTCAGCCAGCAGTCCATTTTCAAGCGACCGCTGCTGCATACATCTGAGAACACTCTCCGATCACTCCCCTCTTTTCCTCAGCCTCAAACCTGCCACTCCTTCCCCGCCATTACAGCGATGGCGCTTCAAAACAGGCGCAATGAGAGATGAGGTGTTTGCCTCTGAACTAAGGGAGGAGATCAACATGTTTCTCGAGGTCAATGTAGGATCAGTCCCCTCAGCAAGTACAATCTGGGAGTCCCTAAAATGCTTCATCAGAGGAATCTGCCACGCCAAGGAAAACGGTATCCTAAAGCTCATCAGGCGCGAGCTCACAACCAGCGAGGAGAGGTTAAAAGCTCTTGAACTCCAAGCCACAAACGGGGCAGATCCTCAAATAACAGCAGACCTGAAAGAAGAATTGCTAAAATTTAATCTCGCAGCAGACCAGGAGGTCAAATTCCTGAATCGCGACAACCAAGTCCGTCAACACGGTGAAGGTCAAAAACCTGGGACCCTCCTAGCAAATTTAATCAGAGCTGATAGCAAGCACGCGCAAATAGATCTGATCCGGACCAAGACAGGTGAGCCGGTTCACACCGACGAAAAGATAGCAGAGGAGTTCCGTAACTACTACCAAGACCTCTATAGTGCTAAACTCAGCAAGTCTTCAACCGCCCCACTAGAATACCTGGAAGACACAGAGCTCTACTGGGTCGAACAGGCTCTCCGTGAACCCTTAAATGAAATGATCACGCAAGAAGAAATCATAGATGCCATAAAGTCCCTTCCCAGCTCCAAAGCGCCGGGCCCCGACGGACTGACGGGAGAATTTTACAAGTCATTTGCAAGCACATTGGCCCCCCTTCTGGCGGAAGTCTACAGAGAGGCACTGGAAAGGGGACACCTCCCACCCTCCTCCCGTCAAGCCAATGTCATTTTGCTCCACAAACCTGGCAAGCCCCCCGAAGATTGTTCATCCTACCGACCAATTTCTCTCCTCAATCTTGACAATAAAATTCTCGCCAAGGTGCTGGCGGGGAGATTGATGCCATTGATGCCAGCCCTCGTATTGGCAGACCAAGCCGGCTTCATACCGGGCCGCAACACGACTTTCGGAATCAGGAGGATGTTCGGGGTGATTGCCGCACTGGACCCCTCGCTACAGGCTGTGGCGGTTCTTCTCGACGCAGAAAAGGCCTTCGACTCAGTGGAGTGGCCGTTTCTGTTCATGGTTCTCACCAGGATGGGCCTAGGGGCCCGCTTTATCAACCTTGTTTCCCTCCTCTATACCAAGCCACGCGCCAGCATCATCGTGGGTACAGCCAAGTCAGCTCCAATAGATTTGCAACGAGGCACAAGACAGGGCTGCCCACTATCGGCCTTAATTTTCGCTCTGGTGATGGAACCACTGGCCTCCAAACTCCGTGAACAACAGCAGCAGAGGGGACTCATTATTGGTCCTCACAAGCTCATCATCTCTCTCTATGCCGACGACATTGCACTGTTCATCCGAGACCCTGAGGACAATCTGAATCCAGTCATGAGGGAAGTCATCAAGTTTGGAGCAGCGTCAGGCCTAAAAATCAATCAGACTAAATCCATTGTATTCCCCCTGACCCCAGCCACCAAACAGATTCCAGACGACTTCCAATTCACATGGAAATTCTCGAAGGTTCGGTACCTCGGCATACAATTATCCCTAAAGTGTCAAGATGTGTTTCATGATAATTACGAAGAGGCAGTCAAGTCTCTGCAAGACAAGATTTCTCGATGGAAGTCCCTTCCACTAACCCTCTGGGGTAGGGTCTCCCTGGTAAAGATGGTGATCCTTCCAAAACTGTTATATCTATTCAACAATATCCCTCTGTTGCTGCAACAATCCTTCTTCAAAAAATTGAAAAGCCTGGTCCTTGAACTACTCTGGGCGGGCAAGCCTGCCAGAGTGGCGTACACCACGCTGACACTCCCGGTCACAAACGGGGGTCTGGCGCTGCCTGACCTCGAGAAATACTACTGGGCAGCTCAAGCACAGTTCCTCAGCCACTGGTATGCCTCGCCAGCTTCCCGACCACATGTACAAGTCGAACGAGCCCTCGCCACACCGAACTTCCTAACCGCGGTTGTCCTTAGCCACACACCGGTCCCCAGCTCCACGATGAACGTAATGCTCACGACGTACAAAGTCTGGAAGACTCTGGCCCAGAAACTCGGAGTGCAGTCACGGTACTCCCCACTCCTACCCGTCAAGTTTATTCCCGGAGTCCCACTGACCTCAGAGTCGGTGTTCCACCAGTGGGTTGAAAAACTGAGCATACGAACCCTAGGGGATCTCTTCACAGAAGAGGGCTTTCTCACTCCAGAACAAGCCAAAAACAAAGGGGGCAACACTGCATTGGATGTATTCCTTTACTTCAGGACCCGCTACACCATTCAGGCGCTGCTGCCAGACTTCCCGCGTCAACCACCAACGTGGCAACTATTGCATAATGTTATCCAAGCACAGGGTGAAGGTAGACTGGTGTCTCAGATCTATAAATCTCTCATCCCCAAAACGACTGTCGCCATCACAGGTGCAAAAGCCAGATGGGAAAAGTCATTGCACGTTGACATCTCAGACGAAGACTGGTGTTATAGTCTGAAACAAACTCAAAAAGTGGCACTTAACTCACGCTTAAAACTTATACACTTCAACTTCCTCCATCAAACTTATCACACACCAGCAAAAACGAACAAACATCACCCAGACGCAGATGCGAGATGCAGCAGAATCGGGACAACTTCAGCAAATTTTGTACATCTAGCTTGGGACTGCCCCGAACTATCATCCTTCTGGAAACAAGTCCTGGACACGACAGCTGCTATTGTGGGAGAACCGATACACCCGAGCCATACAGCAGCCCTGCTAGGCGTGACTAGGCTGCTCTCACCTCCAACAAGAAAACTTGCCGGGGTTTTGTTGACTCTGGCTCGGAGGAGGGTTGCCATGGCCTGGGGTCGGGGCCCCCCCCCCCCGACAGTCGCCGCCTGGCGCAGAGACCTGCTTTACTACCAAGATGTTGAAACAGACTTTATCAAACTCCTCCCACTGCACACCCGACCACCTGACATCTGGGGACCATTGACACTATTCTTGAGAGGGGAAACGGAGGACCAATTGTCTGATTCCTTGGACTCTGAAGTTATCCAGCGGTGAGGGCTGGCCCTTGGTAATTCCATATCCTTGGAGCGCGAGGTGGGGGTGGCCCACACGCAGCAGGAGATAACATTGTATCTGGGGGGGCGGGGATGTTGGAGAAGTGCGGGGGTGGTCTCCGGGTGGATACTGGGTCAAGGCGCAAAGTTTAAAGTCCACCTTAATGTGGGTGTGAAGTTGTATTGAGGTTTAAATACCTAAAAATAAAGTTTAAAAAAAAAAACAGATCAAAAAAGGTTGAGGTTATAAATCATCTTTCAAAAAATTCACAGGAGCGGGCTACGATGAGTCTGGAGACACCCTGACTCGTGGAACACAAAAATATACAGAAGACCAGGTAACAAACCTGGCCACACAGCCGCTCTCTGTATAAGCCCTACCAAGGGCAGTGCAATTTGCAAAATTAGAGTCAACTAGTAAATGTTCACTGTATTTACAGAATGTAACTCATCCAATAAATCTCTTAGTCGGATCCAAAAGTAATATGCGTTTATCAAAAAGAAAATTCCAAGTTGGTCACTAATAAAATCTTAGTGAGGCCGCGGCTAACTCATCCCATAATTGTTATAGACATAAAGTGCCAATGCATTTCGGAGCATACAGCTCCTTCATCAGGGCAGGCCTAATTTACACAAACTGTGGAACATTTATACCAAAAGCATCAAGTTTTGAAAAACATAAACAAAATCGTGATTGTGTTACAAAATATAACCATGCGTGAAAACAATATAAAAATAACATACCAATTTTCGATGAGTTGCAAGGTAAATGGAAAAGGTGAATTAAGCCACACAGTAGGGAAAAGAAAAGATGCCAAAATAAATAATGTGTAAATGAAATAACACAGTTAATTTGAACATGATCAGAAAACCAAGGAAAGTTACCTCAAGGGATAGAGGTAGCCCGTGGAAAAAATGTGCGGGGAGTTGTCAACAACTTCACGCAAGATCAAAGGTCTGGAAACCAGACCAAATCAATTCTTCAATCTGTAGGTGCAACAACATGTGTTTTAGTGGGTTGTCTCAGAATTTGTCATAGACACTAGTTGTAGAGGTCTGCAGGCTTACCTGTACTCGTAAAGCTACGAGTGTACTGAGGCTGGGATTGCGGTCAAGCAGGGGACGCCATTCCGCATTGCCAGGGAACAGCGTTCCCAAGGTTACTCATACTAATATAAACACGTGACCCAAATGTGTCCATTGATCGACACGATGCCGATAGGCAGTTGCACTCTATGCAATCAGGCAATCAAGGCTAAGAATCATAGAAATAAAGAATTTGCAGTAGAGCTGATGATAATTACGGAATTATAGAAGGAAAAAAATCGAAAATTAAATATGAGAAAAACGGCTGATAGACATAGAAAACATACTGCCGATTACACTCTATGTAATCAGACAATTCAAGCCAAGAATTCAAATAAAAAAGAATTTGCAGTAGAGCTGATGATAATTACGGAATTATAGAAGGAAAAAAATCAAAAATTAAAAATGAGAAAAAAGGCTGATAGACATAGAAAACATACTGACGATTGCACTCCATGCAATCAGGCAATTCAAGCCAGGAATCCAGATAAAAAAGAATTTACAGTAAAGCTACTGTCATTATACATGGATGGAGAAGTATGGCCCGATAGCACCAAAGAAACTCCACAGGTATCCATCAGATAACACTTCCAGCTCCGATTCAGACGCACAGAGGGAGACTGAGGTCCCGACAGAACAAGCATCGAGCGATCCCAACCAAACGGCCAGCCCGTCCACACGCACATCTACGACTGGACCTTTTTTAGGAGCTCGCCCAAAAGAACCCGCAGGGGGAGGAGGAAAACTAAAAAACAAACCACAAACAAGATTACAACTGAGGAAAACCTAGTCATAAATATATCTCATAAAACTCTGAATAAAACTGAAGAGGATACCCTACAAAAGGGATTGAGTTGTGTACCCACTTACAGTACCACTCTATTTAATACCAAGAATGAGTTGTACAAATTCATAAGAAAACTTAAATTGAAAGTATTCTTTGAGGAGTTAGAACCATACGAGAACACCTCGGATGCCCCAGATTTTCAAGAATTCAGAACTAAGAGTGGCTTCATACCACCAATCTCAGTACCATCAATTGATATTTTTCAAAAACTTGTTACTCGAGACATTGAACGGATCAGTTATAAAACTCCACCGCACAGAAACATGAAACCTCATGAAATGAAAATCATCAGAGATTTATATTGTGATAAGGATATCACCATACGCCCAGCTGATAAGGGAGGCGCCCTAGTCATCATGAACACTACAGTTTATAACATTGAATGCATCAGACAACTGCAAGATCGGACCATTTATGCACCTTTAGACCAAGACCCCACTCTTTCTATCAAATTGAACCTTGAGATGTTGTTGGATAAAGCCATGGAATTAGACTGGATAAATGAACACACCTATAAATTCCTCAACAACCCACACCCAAGGGTTCCCAATTTCTATACGTTGCCCAAAATTCATAAGGATCTTGTTAAACCACCGGGGAGACCTATTGTTGCTGGAATGAGTAGCATCAATCAACCATTGGGAGTGTATATTGACTTTTTTCTGCAACCTCTAATACAACAAACTTCCACATACGTTAGAGATACCACACACTTCTTACAGCAACTACACTCTGTTATTTTTGATTGTGATCACCTGATGTTTACCATTGATGTGAAGAGTCTATACACATCTATACCTCATGACCTTGGGATAGAATCAGTTGAATGGCTGCTGTTAAAAGCACCAGAAATTCGAGCACAGAAGGAATTTATACTATCTCTCCTTCACTTTATTTCAGAGAACTCATATTTTCAATTTCAAGACAAATTCTTCCTTCAAGTGTCTGGTACATCAATGGGGGCCACTATGGCACCATCCTATGCGAACTGTTTTATGCATAAGTATGAAATGGACCATATACTGAATAACCAGGAATGGAACAAAAATATACACCTCTGGTTACGGTTCATCGATGATATTTTTGGAATATGGACAGGCACGGATGAGAGCTTCAGTGACTTTTTCACATATCTTAACAACATCGACCAGCGCATCCAGTTCACCAAAGAGACCTCCAGAGACAGAATCACATTCCTTGATGTTCAGATTGAGAAAAAAGACGCCAACTATTCTACTACATTATTTCGAAAAATCACAGATCGCAATAACTTACTTCACCGCCTGAGTTTCCATCAGTCCAGTTTACTCAAAAATCTTCCTTACAGTCAATTGTTGAGAGTTAAAAAGATCGTGAGCGATCCTGAAGACTACTTAGCACAGCAATTGAACATGAGAGAGAAATTTGAAGCACGTGGATACAGAAAGGATGAATTGGATTTGGCAGTCCAGAGGGTTAATTCCCTTGATCGTGACAGCCTATTGAAAAGTACTACTAAACCCAAGAAAGAACTCAAAACTCCAGTATATGTTTCTAAATTTTCCATTCAGAGTAACAAAATAAAGAATTCCATTAAGAAACATTGGAGCATTTTTAAGAATGATGTAAGGGTCCTGAATCTATTTGAACAACTTCCAGTCTTTGCTTATCAAAGGAGCAAAAACCTACGAGATGAACTGGTCCACACGAGGCCACCGATGAAAGAACCCATTACTTCACGCACAGGAACATATCCGTGCTTACATTGCATCAATTGTAATTTGGTGATCAAGGGTGACACGATATACCATCCCAGAACAGGCAACAAGATTTTCCTGAAGACATTTGGTACGTGTGATAGTGTGAACATTATATATGGTATAAAATGCCCCTGTGGTAAGTATTATGTAGGAGAGTCCACGAGATCAGCAAAGGCACGTTGGAACGAGCACCGTTCGTGCATACGTACATGTAACACCAACTCGGCGGTGGCACGCCACTGGCGTGATGAGAGCCACAACCTGACTCAAATTAGATTTGTCATTCTTGAAGTGTTAAAGAAATCGAATCCCCATGAGGATTTGGGCCTGCGACTCAACCAAAGAGAAACCTTTTGGATAGACAAACTTGGGAGCCTCTACCCAAATGGCCTAAATGAAGAGATTAACTATCACTGTTACATTTGAATCATTGTTTTCCATGCTTGACTTAAGAGGATTATGTTGATACATGAGTGACTAGTACATGATTTCCTTCCTCTACCAATGTACATTTATACCGGGACACTTTGGATGACCTCTCTCTTTAAGGGGGTCATTCATGTCTTTTATTTTAGGATTCAATATGAATTGTTATCACATTAGGATCCAATCACCAACGTTTACACACCATTGTCGCCCTTCCCGAACTTAGGTTTGGGACCCAAGGTAGCGCCTTCCGGGGGCTACTGCATGCGACTGGTATATTTATGATAAATGTACATGATATATCCACGATTACACACATTAGTTGTTTATGTAATGGTTTAGATACACATGCTACCCTTGCATGATTTTTTCCATATATCGCAGTGTGTCTAATATGCTTATTATTATCATTATTATTATTATCACAATGTTTGTTTATTTTATCTATGACATTTTCACTCATTTATACACAATTGTCAGTATGTTTTCTATGTCTATTAGCCTTTTTTCTCATATTCAATTTTCTGTTCTTTTCCTTCTACAATTCTACATTTATCAGTAGCTTTACTGTAAATTCTTTTTTATCTGGATTCCTGGCTTGAATTGCCTGATTGCATGGAGTGCAATCGTCAGTATGTTTTCTATGTCTATCAGCCTTTTTTCTCATATTTAATTTTTGATTTTTTTCCTTCTATAATTCCGTAATTATCATCAGCTCTACTGCAAATTCTTTTTTATTTGAATTCTTGGCTTGAATTGTCTGATTAAATAGAGTGTAATCGGCAGTATGTTTTCTATGTCTATCAGCCGTTTTTCTCATATTTCATTTTCGATTTTTTTCCTTCTATAATTCCGTAATTATCATCAGCTCTACTGCAAATTCTTTATTTCTATGATTCTTAGCCTTGATTGCCTGATTGCATAGAGTGCAACTGCCTATCGGCATCGTGTCGATCAATGGACACATTTGGGTCACGTGTTTATATTAGTATGAGTAACCTTGGGAACGCTGTTCCCTGGCAATGCGGAATGGCATCCCCTGCTTGACCGCAATCCCAGCCTCAGTACACTCGTAGCTTTACGAGTACAGGTAAGCCTGCAGACCTCTACAACTGGTGTCTATGACAAATTCTGAGACAACCCACTAAAACACATGTTGTTGCACCTACAGATTGAAGAATTGATTTGGTCTGGTTCCCAGACCTTTGATCTTGCGTGAAGTTGTTGACAACTCCCCGCACATTTTTTCCACGGGCTACCTCGATCCCTTGAGGTAACTTTCCTTGGTTTTCTGATCATGTTCAAATTAACTGTGTTATTTCATTTACACATTATTTATTTTGGCATCTTTTCTTTTCCCTACTGTGTGGCTTAATTCACCTTTTCCATTTACCTTGCAACTCATCGAAAATTGGTATGTTATTTTTATATTGTTTTCACGCATGGTTATATTTTGTAACACAATCACGATTTTGTTTATGTTTTTCAAAACTTGATGCTTTTGGTATAAATGTTCCACAGTTTGTGTAAATTAGACCTGCCCTGATGAAGGAGCTGTATGCTCCGAAATGCATTGGCACTTTATGTCTATAACAATTATGGGATGAGTTAGCCGCGGCCTCACTAAGATTTTATTAGTGACCAACTTGGAATTTTCTTTTTGATAAACGCATATTACTTTTGGATCCGACTAAGAGATTTATTGGATGAGTTACATTCTGTAAATACAGTGAACATTTACTAGTTGACTCTAATTTTGCAAATTGCACTGCCCTTGGTAGGGCTTATACAGAGAGCGGCTGTGTGGCCAGGTTTGATACCTGGTCTTCTGTATATTTTTGTGTTCCACGAGTCAGGGTGTCTCCAGACTCATCGTAGCCAGCTCCTGTGAATTTTTTGAAAGATGATTTATAACCTCAACCTTTTTTGATCTGTTTGAAAGTGAATTTAAACGAGTGGTGCCCACTTACTTACCTTCCTGCTAATTCAGTTACTGCCACTTTTACAGGTTACCGTCAGATTTGTGATGAGGCCCAATATCTTCTCCCCTATGAGGACTTTCTTGTCCACCTCCATCTAGTCCAGGCTTAAAAAAGTCTTTGGGGAAATGCTTATCCCAGTCATCCGATGAGATGGCTCCCCCTCAGACCACTATTTTGCAGAATGTTTTAGTATCTTTATTTAAAACTGCCTCCTCCATCAAGTCCCATAACTAAGCTATATATTGTCTTTTCATATCCTTCAGAAGGGACATATATTCTTTTTTAAAGTTTTAGAGGGGGCATCCCAATGGTTCTCCCCCTTCTTACAGCATCATTGAGCCAAAATTTGAAGTTCTGCCGTCTGTATCAAATCATAGGGAGTGCAGGCTTAAAAAAGTCTTTGGGGAAATGCTTATCCCAGTCATCCGATGAGATGGCTCCCCCTCAGACCACTATTTTGCAGAATGTTTTAGTATCTTTATTTAAAACTGCCTCCTCCATCAAGTCCCATAACTAAGCTATATATTGTCTTTTCATATCCTTCAGAAGGGACATATATTCTTTTTTAAAGTTTTAGAGGGGGCATCCCAATGGTTCTCCCCCTTCTTACAGCATCATTGAGCCAAAATTTGAAGTTCTGCCGTCTGTATCAAATCATGGGGAGTGCAATCGCCCCTGCTGAGTGGCATTGTCCCTGTAAAACCGGGGATGGCACGCACCTTTCCCTAATGTCCCCCATCAGGGATCGAAATTCCAAAATAATGTCTCTCCCCTGGTAGTCGTCACTCAAGAATCCTGCCACTTTAGTCTTAATTGCTGGTAGACTGATACTTTCGAAAAGGGCCTTCCCAACTATCCTAGTAGTCCAGTGTAACTGCATGAGGGGGGTCCAGAGTTAGGTACTTTCATTGTGGATAAGCATTACCACAAAGGTAAGAGGGAAATGATCACTGTCTGGGTGACTAAGTACCCTAAAATCCATTATACTGTGAAAGGCATAACAATCTACTAGACAATAATCTATAATAGAAGAACTCTCACCCCTCTTGAAAGTACAACCAGGGGGAATATCACCAGCGCTTCTACCATTAAATGCCACTAAACAATGATCAATTAAAAAAGAATCAAGATTGACTCCTCTACGGTCTTGTCGGTGGCTTATAAGATTCCTAGGGGGGATTCCACAGATACCCTCTAATAGCTGACTCTACTCATTTTCCCTTCTAGTGCTCCCTAATTTAGCATTTAAATCCCCTGTAATTATAATAGTAAGGCCCCTTCTATGGTTGGCAATGGTCTCTGCTAATTTATTTATCCTCAATAGATTTGCCTTTGTTTGGGGTGGAGAAAATATTAGCTAACAATTACAATCCTCCCCATCCTCCACACCTTTAAAAACAACACCCATGGCATCTTTAGTCCAAAGATTTACTCTCTCTGGCTTAAGATGGAGGGAGCTACTTCTTAATATTAAAATACCTCCGGTGGGCCTTCCCCTAGCCCCCTTCTCGGCCACGATAGAATTGCTGCTATAGCCCCTAAGAGTAATCTCATACTGGTGCCAAGTCTCTTGGAGGCAGATACTGTCATGGGAGGTTATAAAGGTTAGCCATTCCTCATCAACTAACTTTTCCTTAATACCAGCCACATTCCAGGATATCAGTTTGATCTGGGAACTTCTAACTTCAGCTTTCCAGTACTAAAGGCTCCATGGTGGGTTAAAAGCCATACATCCGTAGATAGTTTCTTGGGCGCGATGTCGGAGCTTCGATGTTTGTACTGACACTCTTGTCTTCCTGCTTAGTTCTGCAGCCGGCTCGACCCTTACTGACAGGGCTTTAGTAAAGGTTTCCTTATTAATAATCTCCTCAGAGGCATGCCAGTAGTCCCTAAATACCTGCACAGACCACAAAGAATCATGCCAAGAACCATGCAAGTGACAGAGCTTAGCTTTTACCTCCAGGTAGACTTGTATAACCATCAAAGCCAACACTTCCTTGCATTGAATAAGGCATGCACTCAAATGTGGTTTACCAAAGACAATCCGAACATTGAACCCACCACAGTATGAACAGTCAGATAGAATTCGAACAGAGGAAAACATTTTGAAAGACGTTTCAGTAACCCCGAAGATCTTATGCAATGCATTTAAAAGAGCCCTGTTGTAGGAATCTGTATTCCCATGTGATAACCCCTTAAATGCACATATTAAATTAGTCCTTCTCCATCTCTCCATGGGTCAGGATCAGCCAAGCCCCCCGACCCCCTTTGAGTCCTGCCCTCCAGAGTGCTTTGGAAGGTCAAGGCCCTATTGTTTTGGGGCTTCAGCGATCTCGACGAGCATTTTGCGTTGACATTTTTGAAAAATCTGAGGTCCTCCATCCAGACATGCTACTGTAGTTGAAGAAATGCCCACCACAATCTTCATCCATTTGTTCTTCTCCTTATGTCTACACATCTGGTGAAGATCTTCAGAGTTAGTACTAGTAGATGGTTTCAAGCTGATGATTTCATTTATCATATCCTTCCGCTTTTGGTGTATTTTTGCGACAGCCACTTTTCCTACAGTAGGCTTGTGGAACCTTCCAAACATAATATTCTCCATTTCACTTGCCAAATTGACCTCCATGATCTTAGTACCAAGCACATATTGGGATGGCAGGCCAGATGTGCAAGCTATGGTATCTTCAAGAGGATCATGAAGCCTTGCAATCTCCGACCCTATCTCTGGCCCTTTGCCAAATGGCAAAGTGAAGTGCTATAATCCTGCAGTTATAACCCTATGCAAGGCACCTGTTCCTGCTTTTCTTTTCCCTAGGAGAGGGGTCTGTAATAAGTATCTAATCTCCACTAGGTTTAGCTCAATGGATGCCAGAAAAATCAAAACAGCAGATCCTCCTTTATAGGTTGAGTTAGAAGATTGTCCAAATTGGAGGGGATTAAAGTATTGTCTCCCGTAGTTGTATCCCTAGCGTGGGGGAGCAAATCATGCATTGACCTAGAACATGACTAGCCCTCCTTTCCTCTTGTCCTTCCATCTCTATTTCAGCCTACCCTAGAGCTTGCACACTTACTGGGTCAATTATGACTCCTTATACTGCTGGGATTGGGTTATATCCAAAGGCTTTAGATCCTTGACTTGTTACAACGTCAGATGGAAAAAACTGATCTTTCCACTACTAGCCTCCTTCTCAATTTCGGACAAATTGAACAGAGACTCATCTTGGGCATCTTCAGGGGGGTTGGAGGAGGGGCACACGCCATAATCGAAGGTCGCTGTACGATCCCTAAACAATGCTTGTCATAGTAGCAATCAATTGAGCACTTCAAACCCTCCAATATTTATCTATCTGAGGGTGCGGCACTGATAAATCGATGAGTTCAGGGGTATGTGCTCCATCCCCCAATATAGTAGACCTAATCTGTAGGTCCTGTTGATCCTGGGAGCCTTCCTCCTTGGTGCCGCCTGAGGCTGTTTTAGAAATGTGCATTCTAAACCAGCCAAGCATTTTAAAACAATCTTCCACATTGCAGAAGCAATAGAACACGAGGAGGGGGGCATAACCGGTCTGGTAATGCCCCGGGCCATCAGTTACAAGCCCAAGAGAAGCGAGGGCCTTAATGTAAGGCCCGGGGTATTACCAGACTGGCAATGTCCCCCCTTTGAGTAGGAAGACTTCAGATTTGTAGGTCTGGAAACAATCAGGACAGAACCAAAGGGTGGAGATCGAGAGCTAAGACTATGCCAAAGGGAAGCAAAGCTCATCTGTAAATACAGGGATGTACTGCTGGGCCTGAACACAGAGCATGAATTTAATGTGTTTTTATGATATATGTATTACACGTATGGGTTTATCTGAATTTTGACCATGCCTTAACAACCACGCTGCTCCAGACATTATAATTGGCGCACCGACCATCAGAAAAATGTGTTTCTCTCAGTCATAGCAATCAAGGCTAATTGTCTAATACCTCACTCCCAGGATCACCACTACAATTCTGTCACAAACTGAGACGTGATTCACTTCCAAGTCTCTACCCTATCATTGACGATTAATCCTCCCTGGGCACTTGCCACCCAGCACACACTGTGCCCAGATCACATTTCTAGGGGACCTTTCCCTAACCCCCATTATCACCCACTTCTGGGCAGCATGAATTCCCAGTCCACAAGAATACGCGCAGACAGACAAATAGTCCCAGTCCACCTTTCAGGACCAATGATCTAATTCATCACCAACCTAAGTTCTTCATTCATTAACACATACTTCATGGACAATATATAATTTCAAATCAGCAATTGAATTTATTCAATTCAACCACAACCAACCAATTGTTAACTCCTCACCTACTTACTGTTATTGGTAGCGCACTTCTTGTGATTACTACCTTGACACAACAACACAGCCAATTTACAAATGGCCGCTTTATTTACCTCAGTTTATATGCACTGAAGGATTCATAAACGCGATTAACGTCCATATAAGATGGAACAACTCAGCACTTTGCTAATGCAGTGCTAAACAACGAATCACAGGGCATTACACGCTTCTTAGATGAGTAATGCTAGTCTCGCGGGAACGCCACTCACAGCTGATCACCGCAAGACCTCTTACTACGACGAAACCCAGCCGGGTAAAGGTAAGGATGTGGGGACCTCCGCCTAGATTATCCCCAAAAACAGCCACTGTTTTCACAGCCATTGGTGTCCATAGCCCACCCCCCCCACAACCCTATTTGGGTTAATAGCACCAAGGGAAGCACTAATTATTTATTGAGCAATTGCACACAAACTTCACATTGACTCTCCCTGCTCTGCATATCATTAAAGGTTTTCACCGCCACCCATGGAGCCTAGACTCAGAGTTCGGAACTACAGTTAAATGGGAGTGCCCTTCAAATGATATCGCACTAGAATGGCGCCGCACCATTACTGAGCACGGGGCCCTCCACCGAGATTATCATGAAAACTGCTACCCTGTTATCACGGCTCTATTTGTCATCCACCATTTTTGTAAAAAGTAGCATGGAGGGAAGCACTCAGTTCTTTATTAGTGATTGCATACAAATAATGTAGGCATTCTCCACACACTGCTTATCATGAAAGGAGACTCAATTGTCGAAACCGCATGTTTTGATAAAGGCCACGAAAATATATCTCACAGGATCAGTGCCACATTCAAAGTGAGCGCAGTAACAAGCATATATTCACGCAAACTCCCCGCATGCGGGTTGTTCACAGTAACCCACCACATGGCCCTCATTACTTAGGGCCCAGCCACAATTACCAACACTTTATCCCGCACGGGGTCATTCATATTAAACAAACCATTTGGCCTTCAGAAATTAAGGCCTAACCACACCCCGGTATTCAATCACCCACAAGCTTGCATTCAACCCCAGAACGAACCAAGACCCACCCCCAAACACACCGCTAACGGTTTTAACACTACACACGACATCAGGAGAAGGGATAAATGCCCCCTCCTTCACCACCATCTCCTGGGCCCCCTTAGGCCACCCCCTCCATTCACCCTCTTCTCTCCTCCCTGTCCCCTGTCACACCTGATGGGTTCTCTAGACTAGTCCGTTCTATTAAAGCCTCTTCCAAACAGGTGTACCCCTGCCCCTCCAAAACCACTAAGGACAATATTGACACTCTCGCTCCAGCCTTGGCTGGCCTCTGCAACCTCTCTATTGCCACTGGACTTTTCCCCTCTACTCATAAGAACTCTCTTGTGCACCCTCTGCTCAAAAAATTCTCCACCAACCAATCTATTTTGGCAAATTATCGCCCGATCTCCATCACCGCTTTCCTGGGAAAACTCCTGGAGAAGCTGGTTATTACCCAACTTAGCCTCCACACCAAATCTGTTGGCTGTCTTCATCAGTGGTCGAAGTGAGCGGGAGCAGTCGGGAGCAGTGCTCCTCTACTTTTTTAAATTACCTTTCACAGCTCCTATACTTTTATTTTAAAACAAAACCGTTCTGGAATGGTTTCGTTTTAAAATAAAAGTGTAGGAAGACGTTGCAGCTTGCACTTTCAGTGCACTGCAATGAACGGTCCCTTAAACAGCAGGTGCAAGAGTTTGGGGTTTGTATTGTGTGTGGGAGGGGGCATGGTGGTGGGGTTTATGGGGAGTGGGTGCAGGCCAGCAGGGAACATAGTTCGACTACTTCTTTTTGTACGCCTTGACCACTGGTCTTCATGACCATCAGTCTGGCTTTAGAGCATCCAGAGGCATGGAAACTGCTCTTCTGAACACCTGTGAAGACCTGCTCTCAAATTGAGACTCTCCCTCGGACCTCATTCTTCTGGACCTCTTCTCTGCTTTTGATACGGTAAACCACAAACGCCTTATCACCCATCTCTGTGATACCCTGGTCATCACAGAACAGGCCCTTGCGTGGTGTGCCTCCTTTCCCTCTGACCAGCCCTCCCAGATGGAACTTTTGACCTTTCTCTCCTCTACCAGTCTCTCTGCTGGTGGTGTCCCCCAGGGATCTAACTTGTCCCCCTGGTTATTCAATAACTACATGGCCCCCATGGCCCACAGGATCTCTACCTTTACCACTAACTTTCAGTGTTATGCGGATGACACGCAGCTCTCTTTCAGGCTACCCTCAGCTCCTCTTCGCTCCTCCCTGGCAGTCTATCCACAATTCAGTCCTGGTGTGCTGCTTACAATCTCTGCCTGAGCGCCAGTAACACAGAGATTCTCCTCATTGGGACCCCTGCTCCTGCATTCCCACTTTCAAAATGACTGACCTCCCTTGGCCCTGCACCCTCACCTACGAATGAGACAAAAAATCTTGGAGTCATCTTCGACTCCACTCTCTCTTTCTCTTCACAGATCTCAGACATCTCCAAAAAGTTCCACTACCAACTGCACCTTCTCAGAGGTATTCTACCTTTTTGTGACTTTCTCCCAAAGGCTCACCACCTCAAGAGCCCCGGTTCTCTCTAGACTGGACTATTGCAACAGCCTCTTTCTCAACCTTCCTACATCTACTCCCTGTCCTCTACAACTCATCCAGAACAGAAACGCAAGGCTTTTCCTTGGCATGAAGCCCAGGGACCACATCTCTCTGGTGCTGACATCCCTCTACTGGCTCCCCGTGGCTGCAAATATCAAGTTTAAGACCCTCTGCATAGTCCACAAAGCGTTCTGAGGCCGGGACCCTCACTATCTACAACGCTCTCTTCGTAAATACTCTCCCTCTACAGACCTGTGCTTGCCCTCTTTCACAAACAGTGATTTAGGGGTAGATCTTTATCCTCTGCAGGTGCTTCCCTCTGGCACAGCATTCCTGCCTCTCACCATCTTGAGCCAGAGCACCTTAAGTTCCGGAAACTCCTCAAGACCTTCCTCTTCTCTTCCTCCTTCTCTCTCCCTCTACCCTGCTAACCTCAGTTCTTTTCCCCACCCTCCTTCCTCCTTCTCCTCCCTAACTCTGCTCAGTTTTTGCTGACTGGTTGCCTGGTTCACCTCCAGAGCCTTACAGGTCCCAGGCCCCCCATTAGTCTTTGCACTTGCCTCCGGGCCACTGCACTAAGTTCAGCATTACTGCACTGTCTGCCTACGCTCTATGAGCAAGGCAATATCTCTGCACTTAACCAAGGGCCCTTAAGAACTGGACATGTTTGTTCCCTACAACACTCTCTTCCTCGCACCTCCGTCTGTACGCATGCATTAGCTAAATGTAATAGGACTAGTAAGTTTGTTTGTCCTGTCCCGACCCCTGCACCATATCTTTCCCCCACTCCCTAACTTGGTCGAAACTATAACACTCATGAACTTGTACTAGGAGAAATGCTGTCAGGCCTAGTATGCTAGTTTTCTGTTTAGATCATTCGGAAACTTCAAGGCCTAAGAATGATTACTGTATTCCCCTGTTCCTTTCCCGCTTTGAAGTACTCCACCTGTGTATAAGCGCTGTATAAATAAACAATTACATTACATTACAATGAGGTAACGAAATCCATTCCACCTTTTGCCCATGTCTGCACATCAATATGCAGTACGCGGGACGGCCCGGTAGGGCGGGTCAGGGTGCCTCTGATAGTTATCAATGTAAAGCCTGTGTTGTAACTTTGGCACATAGTGCACTGTATGACCATGTTTGTCAAATGTTTCTTTAGGTTGAGGACAAACCAGTCCTCCTGTTTGTCTGCTGCAATGTGCTGTTTGGAAACGTGTGATGGATGGTATAAATGGTCGAAGGCAACCAGTAATAACTCATTGGGCAATACCGTTTTCCCTGTTATATCTTGCCACCATAAAAGATCTGTCAGGGACTGTCTACACCCTCTTTTCACGCAAAGATTTTTTTCTGCCTGCAGTGCTCGTCCCTGTAACTCAATCAGCTGTGCAATTGGTGGGGTATTGTATGGTTCAGGCAACTGTTCTGTGTTGGGTGTTAACACAGGATACTCTGAAACTTGTGGCACTGGGATGTGTTACACTGTTTTCGCTGCCACATCTGCAGCAGCATTAACTAGGAAGACGTTGTCGGAGTTGTAAGTGTGGGCAGTGCACTTTACAACTGCTACTACAGATGGATGAGCTTATCCAATAATGCAGCATTTCAAACTGGAGATCCGTCGGCCATCCTGAATCCCCGCCATGCAGTGTGGTGGTGGAGTATGCTGAATTGGAGTAAAGGGCACAATACGCGCTATGAGTTTTGCAGCTTGAGCCGGGAAATGCATTGGTAATCTCTTCTGCACTAGCCTTTCGTATTCACCATCCATTAGATGGACCACTGCTGCCCCAGTGTGCCATAGACCTGTGTCCTGGTCAAATGTGGCTGATCCATCATTGAAAAGGACCCCCCCTCGAGTGGCTTAACCTGTGCTTGTGGGATGTCGTCTTCCCCTCCCTCAAAAGTTACACAGTCATGGTTGTCTAAGTCCTTGTCAGAACTAATTTCTGTCAAAAAGGTGGCTAGGTTAACAGTTTTGCATCGTACAATTTGAATGTTTGGGCTCGATAAAATAATCTCGTATGCAGATGCCCGTTGAATGGTCAGTGTGGATTTGGAGCATTCTAAAATAGCAAAAACTCTGTGCGCAATGTACAGTGTTACGGAGCATCCCATAATTATAGCTGAACTCTTTTCAATAGCAAATGCAGCATCAGCAAGTGCTTGCTCACAGGAAAACTGGCCCTACATCACTGAATCTAGGATACCACTGTAATAGGTCACTGGCTTGTGGCCCATGCAGCTTTTCTGTGTCAGCACGGCCATCATCAGTCTGTTAGAGTGGAAAAATAGCTAGAACTCTTGCATGTAGTGTGAGTTTCATAAAACTGGTGAAGTGGAAATGACATCCTAAGGTCAATTGAAATTGGAACACATTTCCTTGGTCCACACTATTTTGTTGTCATCTTTGATCTTCCTTGAGGCCTTGAAGCAAGGGTATTGTGTATGCTGCATCATCAAATATCCATGCCCTACAATAATTGCATTGCCCCAAAAACCTTTGCATTTCCTTCCCTGATTTGGGCTGTGGAGTGGCATGCACAGAGGTGGCGCAATCAGGAATTATTCTTTTGCCATTCACAGAGATGCATCATCCCCAGTAGAGTACCTCTGGGAGGCAGTACTCTAATTTTGCCTTATCAACCTTGTATCCCTTGTGGGCTAGAAGTTGTAGGAACATTATGGAGTCCTTCCTGCACTGGTGCTCGTTGACACTGCACACCAGTAAATCATCAACATATTGAATAATGGTACTGGGCACATGAATATTGCCTAAATCAGCATGTAATATTCTGTTACAAATGCTAGGGGTCTCGCAGTACCCTTCAGGCAGTCTTGTGTGTATTTTGCTGGAGGTTTTTCCTACACCTTACCACCATACTTGTAGTTGGGCAGTGCAGTAAAGTAGCAGTGACAGTACTACTGCGACATTTTACCTGCACTGCCCAACTTTTAATGAGCCCCATTATATCTTATGAGTCTTTGCTTTGCAGTAGGGGAGGGGAGAATTTGAGGGAATGATAAATGAGGTGCCTCTCAATCAGCAACTTTGCTCAGAGCATTAAATCACCTTTAAACAGTGTGCTTCCTTCACACAACCTCACACCTTCTCCCTCAGACATTCCCTGCATACACTCGTGTGTCGCTCTCAGCTTGTCCAAAATGCCAACTGCTAAATGCAAGATCTGCCATTAAAAATTGTCCTGTCAGGTATGATTTAATTCTTGATGAACAGCTAGATCTTGTGTCGCAATGAGACATAGTTCATAGCCAATGTCATGACTCCATTCTCTGACCTTGCTCCTCCAGGCTACAGAATTCTGTCCCATTGAAACCAAGATAAAACAGACGGGGCACAACCATGATAACGTAGGGAAGATTTTCCCTACAAGTTAAGACTTCCCACATTCATTCAAAGGAATCTCTCCTAAAATGGATCTTCAATTAGAAAGAAGGGGCCCTCAATATATCAGCAATTTATAGAGCTTCAGGGTCAAACCCATCATACCTGCACACACGTCCAGGGGCTCTTGCACAATTATGGTTACATATGGCAGAAATTCTAATTTCAAATCATCTCCACAATTGCAAACCTAAAAGTCAAATCTCTTTGAAATGCTTGGTCATAAATAAAAGTACTTCTTTAAAATAAAACTTCTTCACACTTGAAACCTATGTGCATGGCATACATGTACAAATAACATAGTAATTAATAACAGCTCAACACTTGTCAAAGTTTCTTGTTAATGGCAGAACTTAGATATGGAATTTACAAAGTTCAACCACCATGTACCAGGTATTCTTGACTGGCTCTCATCCCCTTGGAGACAAGGACCAAACAAAGTGCACACTGAGTTCATATATGGTTTTCAAGAGGAATCACCTCCAGGATTGTGATCTTTAGAAACTGGAAAGAACATGCATTCCAATGATCAAATGTAAAGAAAAAAGTTTAAAAAACATTTACAGATTTACAAAGCAGCCTTTTTCAAAGCAAAAAAAGCTGCATTTTGGCAGCAGAATTGACAATGTCCTAAATAAATAAATAAAAATACCTTTTTTCAATTATGAGCTATCTTAGTGACATTTCTTATGCCATTTCCTATGTTATACTTTCTCAGCTATTGGTAGATATTCTTTCCAGGCTATTTCTATAGAGGAGCTGAGCTCCCTCATAGTTTTTCTAAGGAATCAGGTACCTCACAGGATTTCATTCTTCTGGAATATTCCAAAATACTGTGTTCCTTCTTTCCTGAGGATATTCTGTTCATTTACAACTCTTAATTTGTGCCTTGGACTTCCCTTAACAAGGAAACATGCGGGATTAAGATTATTGATGAAAAAAGCCTACTTTAGATTCTTCAGAGTTAGGCAGTCTCATACCCATTTCTGAACTTCCATGCTTAGCCAAGCAATTACAAAGAATGTTTTTCAACAATATAATCACGATGCAAACATTAGTGGGCATTTGTAAATGAAGTTCTCTACAGTTATTATTAATACAAGTGAATCAGCATGTATTATTTAACCATGCCACCCACTTTTTTTGCCTTCCCAAAAATGGTGTGGGAATGTTGCCTGTAATCTTTCCACATGTATTTAAGAACAGCAGCGAAGGAAGATTCAAGGGTTAAGTAAAAAACGGAGCTGCATTGCTAACATGCCTATGGATTGAGTGGTAACGCATTTTTAGGCATTTGCTGGAAGCAATCACTGAGGGAGTTGATGGTGATGAAGGGGGTGGCACCAGATTTGATACGGCACTAAAGAAATTGCAAGCCCATTTTGTGCACAGGAGAAATGTAGCTTTATAAAGGTATACTTCCTTTCCTAGGAAAGAACTTTCGCAGAATATGTTGGTAATTATATAGCCACCTTCAAGGGTCTTATGCAGACATGTACCATGGGATGAAATTGATTAAGCTTTTTTTTTTATAATTCCTGTATTGAATTCGATGTCTTAAATTGTGATGAATTATCCTTCTTGATCATATTTATATTGGTTGTATTTATTTGTGATATGCTGTGAAAGGCTTTATGTTTAACCGTGACACAATAAATAAAATGTAAATTTAAAAGCATTCTGGATCAAGTGAGCTTTCAGCAAACTAAATATCCCAGAATGCAAGAAGTTGTGGCTGTTCCGAGTGCTATAGTGTTGCCTTCCCAATGTGTGAAGATGGCAAGTTCCGGCAAACGAATGAGTGAAGATATCCCTGCAGTGAGTCAGTTAAAGATGTCTATGTCTACCATTAATAGAGGCATACAAGGGAATGACTACAAAAGGGATGGACAAAAAGAAACTAAATATCCTGTCTAGTAAAAAACGGCTGCTATAGACACTGGTGGAAAAGACCCTTAATAAATGCCGAAAAATACCTGCACTCTGCTGCATAATATGCAACAAATGTTGCAGTTAAGGACATTTGTGCATACTGTGCATGTATGAAGGGACCATGGAGGGTTCGAGAATTATGAGCGGTATTGATAATGATACCAAGGTACATGGGGTTAGTTCTTTTGAGATTGTAGAGTACCAAGCGCAAGCACCCCTGCAGAACAAAAATCTAAATAAAGTGAAAATAGAAATGTTGCTTTCAGGGACACCACGTGACATTGTGTCTAGGAAGGTGGGCCAGGAGGATCATGCAAATGGCACAGAAAAACCTGAAGGGGCGAGGCATAACATCTAATGCTTTGGTAAAACGTCCTAGCAAGTGTGTCCGAAGTGAAGTAAAAACCAACTCACCTCACACTGAATGTGAAAGGGAAGAGTTCTCAAGTCATTACATGGGACAAACAATTTTCCCTCAAGATAGAACTAGGACCTGGTGTAGCGATACAAATTGTTGCCAGAAGTGATCATTGATGAGCTGGGTCTGGCCAGCCAGAAGTGATCATTGATGAGCTGGGTCTGGCTAGCCAGAAGTGATCGTTGATGAGCTGGGTCTGGCCAGCCAGAAGTGATCATTGATGAGCTGGTTCTGGCTAGCCACAAGTGATAATTGATGAGCTTGGGCTGGCTAGCCAGAAGTGATCATTGATGAGCTGGGGCTGGCCCGCCAGAAGTGATCATTGATGAGCTGGGGCTGGCCCGCCAGAAGTGATCATTGATGAGCTGGGTCTCCTTAACGGGTTTTCATGCCAGATAATATTAAAATGGACAATACACCCAACGTTCAAAAAGTGTGGCCCTTGTCAATAGGAGTAAAGGATAATTCAAAGGCTGACATGAAGAATGTGTGTGACAGAGGCATAATCGGGACAATGTACTCTTTCCACTGGTTTTCGCTAGTGTTATTGAGGTGCAAATGCAATGGTGCTTTGCACTCGTGGGTCTGGCTTAGACATCCAAATAAGTGTTGTTGGGTGGATAGGGACCCCTTGAACAATCTGTCATAAATGCTCAGTAATTTGTCAGCTAGGCAGCTGTTAACTTTGGGCCTACCCTCAGCATTCCATCAAATGAAATCATATCACATTCTTTTCGACACCTTTGGGAGTGTGTCATGACTGCAGAATGTATTTAGTCTGGGGTGGCAGCTCATCTGCTCCGAAGGGTGAAGCAAGTATCGTGTGACAGAAGGCCTGACGAATATTACATCCAAGAAAAGACCTTGCTTACGGGCAAGATAGAGGAAGAGCATAACGATAAGTTCCACACGGTGTTGAGCGCGGTGAGGAATAAAGCCCTGACCCTGAGTCTAAGCAAGCGTAAGATCAACTTTGAAACAGTAGCATACTCTAGTCACACAATAGGGGCAGGTGGGATCAAACCATGCAGAGTTGATAGATGCAATCAAAAAGGGGGATCCTCTAGTGTTCTCTCGGGAGGATAGCTCCTGGGCAAAGTGGTTGCCTTGGAAGCAAGCCCAGGTCCCGCTTAGAAACCTCTGGGTATTAAGAGCGTTATAAATAACTGTAGTATGTGACTTGTATTGAGTGCACTGATGCAAGCATTAGAATGTAGCTGAGTAGCCTGGAACCTTACACTACATCAAGGCTCCAGGAGTGTCAGTTGGTACAGACTGGAGTAGATGTATATACTTTGAACTCCTACCTCCTTTCTATAACTTGCCCTGCAACAGAATAAAGTCACTTCCTTTTATGAATACCTGGTTCCTGCATACTTGATGAACCCAGATACTTCAAGTGGCCACGAGGAGGGAATGTTCAGTTATGATCATGTTTAGGCTTCGTTGAGCATTACTTCGAATTTTGCTGATGAGAAAGTTGAAGGGTGGAATGTTGCTGTGGATCGTCCCCTTGTTCTGGGTAAATATAATGTTGGTTACAGTAATCTATGTTCTGCGGATGTAAGTGGGGAAGGAATGGGTGAAGCCCTTATTTAGTACCTTCGGAGTATAAGGGCACCCATTGAATTCATGGCAACGCCTTCCAAGAAGGAAGCACTGGCTGTCGAGTAGCTTAATCTACATCACTTATTTGTTGTTTACCCATGATAATAAAAGCAGGCCATAAACCGTTGGTACACATTTGGTCTTCTAAGGGTGGGTGCAATGGACCTGCTGGTGGATGTTAGAATTAAAGGAATATAATATCAAAGTGATGTACTTGCCTGGGAAGCCAACTGGTAATCCAAAATGCTACTTAAAAGTAGTGGAAGGGAAGATGAAATAGAAGGACATACAGCCATGATAAACCCTGGTAAACGGATGAAAAGAAGCAATCAGGTAGCAGGGTCACACAGTATCTGACGTCGCCCGAAATATGGCTGGACGTCTGTGAAAAGGACATCATGAAGTATTGGAAATCGTGGCAGAACTGACTGAAAATAGGGTTCATGTTCTAGAGAGAGGCCATGAGCAATCCTGAAGCATGTCCAGATGCAGGGCGACAGAGGAGCATCTCACAGAGTCCGCGATAATTTAAACCCAGGTACCGGCAAACATGACACGGCCACCCCAGACCAGAGCCTGGCCCCTTGGTGACCCTCTTTTGATTGCTGCTGGGTCAAAAACAAAGTTTGGCTCTCTGGCTGCTGTTGTCCCTGCTTGTGCCCTGCTGCCCTCAGACTGCCTTTACCCCCTAGTGCCTTGCTGTCTGCCTAACTGATGCTGCTCCCTTAGTGCCCTAGGGTCCCCTAATTGCTGTTGTCTCCCTTGTGCCCCCAACTGCTCTTGCACCATTTGAGCCATTATGCCCCCTCAGAATGTAATTGCCCCATTTTGTGTCCTTCTGCTCCTTTGCCCTCACCCTTGCACATTCCCACAATCCTGCGCCACAGCCCTTTTTGCCCCAACCACCCTCGTTTTCCCTGAGTTTTGACTTCCCCATCATCAGTCGCCCCTGATGGGTCCACAGTGCACCTTCCAATTCCCCGCTCCTCTAGCTTTTTCCAGACTACCACTCCCTGCCAGGCCAGAATACCTCTTTATTTGTCCCACACCAACGGCTCCCACCAGGTCCATGCATATTTCAAGAAGCACTACATTCTCTGGCAATTGACTAAGTGTCCTGGTGGTGGGTGTCATGAAAGAGGCGACACGTCGCTGAGGTCCAGAGTGGCATATGGTATCGTTCTGCCAGCACAATACTATCTGGAAGGCCGTCCTTTAGTGCGTCCACAGTGGCAAACACACCCTGAAAGGTGGCCAAGGTCCTCCAGCGCTGACAGGAAGCCAGTTTCGAAACATCTGAGGGAAGTGCTTGGCCTTGGAATGTGGCTCACCAGCAGCACCTCTGGGTCTGTGGTCGTGGGAGGATCAGGCGCTGACTTTCATTGATGTCAGAATCCAAGAGGGAATACGAGGAGTGGAGACTGCGGCTGAATCTAAGTGAACTCCATGCACTCATGATAATAATCATTGGGTTTTTCCCTAATGTGTGTGTATGACTGGAACGCATACATTTTCAGAAGTCTTAAAGAAACGAAGAAATCATGTTGTCATAACAAAATGTATGTGTCATGGCAAACGTATGGTTCCTAAGATATGTACTACCTCATCCTTAATTGCACACTTGCCACCTGCATATGTGCAGGTGGTGCCTTCATTGCACTAAACAGGTCAATGAGCACACCTGTACTGACTCCAATGTGACTATGGTGCTGCAGGGATTCAACAATGTAGTCAGATCCAATGACAACAAGGGTAAACAAATGTAAGCACACTGAGTTCGCTGTCAACCCCACCTGTACAGGTTCCCAAGAGAGTCCCCCACTCAAAGTTGCTTCTGTTTAACTCATGGGCCTTTACACCCCATTACCTGCATCTCAAAGCCACACATTGCCCCCACTCTTGTATTCCCGCTCCCCACTCTAACTCACCATCCCACTCCCACTCTCCTCTGCTCATCATCATAGGCCCACCTACCCTACCTCTTCTTATTATCTTCTCTGTCCCTTTCTCTCGGGGCCACTGCCTTCAACAATGTTCTGTCCACCCGTTTCCCTGCACCCATTAACCAGTTTCCCTTCAAATGGATCCCTGTCCACCTCTGTGCCTCGCACATCACCCCTGCCAAACTAATCTACTATGTCCAGCTCACAAAAACTAACCCCACCCCTTCGCTTGCAACTGTGGTCTTTACATGTTACTTTTCATCCAAGACCACACAAGTATGTGATTCATTGGCCACACTTCCACCATTCTCCCCTCCTTTGTCCCATGTCCTACTGCCCCTACCCTCCTCCTTATCCCCCCCTCCACCAAGCCCCTGCCCATTATGGGAACCGGTAATCCATACTGTTTTCCCATCTTTCACATTGCACTGTAAAGTATTAAAGACTTTGCAGCACCCACCTGCTCCTCACTCCACTCTATCCCCAACCCACCCTCTAAACCTGAATTTGCCCAACAAGATATAAAGCACTCACTGTCATCACCAAAAGCATGATACTGTCTGCTGAGCCCAACATTCCCTCTCTATATTCACCTGTCCCATATTTGGACCATCACTCCAAAATCCCCAGACGTGTTTATATCACTGCATTTTCGCCTATACTGAAGGCTACTCACTCTGCACCCCTTGCAATCATGTTTCGGGTGCAAATACCCCCACAATAACTGTTCTCACGCACAACTCTGACTTTCTGATTACTTCTCAATACACTCACCTCTACCTCATACTCTGGCTTGTTCTCTCTCCAGCCTTGGACTCCTTGTCCAATCCCTTCTTCCGTGGGGCTGTCATATCATTTTCCTTCATGGACACTACTTCTACTGGGTGGCTTCTGATCTCTCCAACTTGTCCTCTTCCATCGCATGGAACTTCAGTGCCTCCTCCCATACACCCCTGCCTGTTGCCAGTCTCTCGAGATCCAGTGTTGGGCACACTCCCAGTCACCCTATACACTCCCTTCATGGGTGGAGTTGTCTGTTCCTCTGGCTACCACTATCACCTCTTTGCTGATTACACCCAGATCTTCTGCACTTTGTATCATACAACACAGCCCCTTATTCTGGGTAAATTTGATGTACTGCGAATGCAAGTGACGAAGGACTGGGTGCAGTCTTAAAGTAGGTGCAGCAGGAAGTAAGGGTACCCATTGCATTCACGTCACGGCCGCTCAGGAAACGTAGTCCTCTTGGAACATATCACCATCAGTCATACATTTATCCATCACTGAATTCGCCCTTGGGCACAGTCCCTCCATCGTTACATTTCTGCCAACAATCCACACATGTATACAACCAATGACCCCTCCATACGTAGAAAGCTACATTCCGCTGTGTGTTCCTGTCCCGCTGTGCCTCCTTCCAATTATGATCATCTCCTTACTCTGCCCATCTTTCTGGAATGCTCTATCCTGCACCATCATAGACAGTTCATCACTTCTGGGTTGTAGGAGACTAAAGACTGACCATAGAACAAGAACCTCACATTCCCTGGCCTGCCATCCCCGTCATGAGATCTCACAGGCAGACACTGAATGTGCAAATATACAATGCCCTGTAAGGGCCCCAGTCTCCCTTTGTGTTGACAGTTCATGTCTGTGTAAAGTCCACAGGCTTCCCCATGCTACCTTACCACCAAATGGTGTGGCCTCATCTACTCAACCACCTACCTATTGCAAATGCACCCACCCAAGGAACCACCTATTTTATCTTTTGCACATCCAATGCGTGTTATCGAAGATCTAGATAACTGCCCTCTGTACACAATAACTTGATACAATACCACCTAACAATACTGCACCTGGAAGCATGATTGTGTATGCAAATTCAACAACGTAGTGTATTGCCAAACAGGACCCCTGAGAAGGTGGAATAAGGACACACAAGATAACCCATGGAATGTACAAGAACCCAATGTGCCCACTGCATGAAGAGCCATGCTAATTCTACCCTTACATGTGGCGCATTCCACTTTGCAGAAATTGACTTATAAGCACCATCAATATGCATGAAAGTCAATGCAGAAATGATGTTCACTAAATCACAAGTCCTTTGATTTCCAAACAGGTGTCAGTACATGCCGCAGTTGACACTTGTGGCCAGGCAATTGCCTAGGATTACCACCTTTTTAAGAGGGTAAAAAGTTGGCAGGATCAGTGGGGAATAAATTAAGGTTCCATGCCTTGGAAATAGCATGCATGCTCACACGCATCCTTTGAGTGCAGACAGGGCCAAGCATTGTGTCCACAATGTGAATGCAGTTCACTGCCCCATCCTACTTGCGAATCAGATCGATGGGCCTTGGTGCCTGGCCTTGCATATAAACTTTGCAAGAGTCCATACAAATGCTGAAATACTATGAGGATGTTGAGTAGAGGCCCCTGTATGTCTTCCCTAGGTGGGCCAGGCATTGTCTGACTCCAAATTCGAAGATCAAAGCCTTGATCATGTGCATGCTCTATCGCATGTCAATGGAAACGTGCAATACCAGGGTATCCAAGTATGCAACCATGTCCTTACCTATCTGGCCAATATGTACCCTCCGTGCATGTGGCAGGGATGATGTGCATGGAAAAGGCTTCCCGTCTCTTCTGTGGTCACATCGCTGAAGACAACCCTAAAAAGCTCTGCCAACACTACGGCTTAACCCAATTTAACGTAGTGCTGGCTGACACAGCGCTGGGGATAAGGGGGAGAGGAGGGGGAAAGGTGACCCATCAGATGTCTGCAGCCAAGCCGGTGGAGACACCGAGAAGGAAAGGAAAAGCATATTGATGGCAGGCCTACTATCTCACCTTGTTTGCAAAATCAAGCCATCATATCTAATCCCAACATGTGTGATTAAGTCTTAAGCAGGCATGTCCTTTGCACAATTTCTCCCCATAATGAAGCTGCTTGGTAACATCCAGACTGAAACTTCAATAGCATCAGCTTCCCATATACAGGCAAGTGATAGCCCATTACACAGACAGACATACAGCCGGGAACATCAGGAGGCTGTCATGTACTCGCTCTACTGTACACACCCTTCATTTGTGGGCTCCCAATGATTGTGTGATCATTTGTCTCACAGGACTTCACCACCCATAATCGGTGTCCACGTTCAATCCTGAGGCCCAAACCATGAATTCTCTATTCCAGCCCATAGCTGTTACTCCAGCAACATTACATGTGGTGCACAAAAGATAGTGAAGAGCAATGTGATGCTGACCTAAATAACATAAGAATGACTGTTCCGTGCATCCAAGCACACTGTTCCCACTGACTCTAGGATCTCCCCCACAGGGAACCATGAAGGCATCAATGATGAAGGGGCAAGTGATCATAGCCAAGACTTTGGCAAGGGATCTGATGCTCCATGGTGCACCATCCTACCACCAAGCTGCAACATGCCCGCCCTCCATCAGCGCTACAAAGCAGCTGCCCCTGCACCATGACCAGGACACCTCCACCATTGCCACCACTATGGACACTGTCACTGTCGCTCGACATGACACTCAGCTGTTGGAAGCTGGGGAAATGTTGGTGGTGGTGGGGGACAATGGCACAGACCCGTACCAACCCAGGTTGGGAGTTACTGGACCTCCACCAGGGACTACTGCTCAGGCCACATGAAGGAACATACACCCTGTCTGCCCCTTCCTCTCCCTCCTGTACTCACGACTGGGACTCTTCTTGCAGATGGTGTGGAGAGGGTGTCAGCCCTGGAAGCAGGCTATGCATGGTTAGAGAAGAATGGGGGGGTACTCGTGGATGCCTCCTTGTGGCTTATCATGGATGAAATACACCAGTCACTGGATGATGTCCACCAGGAGTTGGTGGAAGCCAAACAGCTGAGGGAAGAATTGATAGAGGAGATCCGGGCAGCACTGCAAAAGATGAGGGAGGATGCTTACTTGACCCAAGAGCAAACCTCTGCAGCTGGCCTGCTGCTGAAAGGTCAATTGCAGGCCCATCAACCCAGTGTAGTTCCTTTTTTCTCATCACAGTTGGCCAGTTTTCTTTTTTGCCAAAGTGGCCCAGTTTGATGAGTTACTTCACTGTGCAGCTCATAGTTTTGACCATTGTTACTGAACACAGATTTCTTTTAAATGCACAATTTGCAAAACATGTTTCCAAATAAAAACATTGGTTACTAGTGAAACAGTCTGTCAGAAAAGAAATGGATTGCTATTCGCGACTGTTAGCTAGTTTTTAATTGGTGCCCAAGCCAATTGTAGACCCTAGTCTGACCCTATTTATGGGCTATAGTTTGTTCGTAGAAGCTTGTAAGTTTACAAGCACAGGTCCCCCATTAGAGGGAGAACCAGTGTAAACTGCCCCACGTGCACTTCTGTCATGACAGCTATGCATGTGCCATCACTTCTACATACTGTAGCCTTGATGTATGCACAGTGGGAGGAGGTTGGGGTGACATGCAAGACTGATATTGTAATGACATGCATTGTAAACATAGTGATGCTTTATGTTCATACCCAGAATCCAGGCCTGGTGTAGGGGTAATTCCTCTATAATGTGTTGCAGGTTGCTCTGAGCCGGGACCGTAGAGCCATGTGTGGAGGCAAAGGATCTTGCACACATGTGTATGAAGTGCATATCCCAGACCACCTGAACAGTCATGGAGTACTGCATGCATCGGTTGATGAAGAATTGCTATCTTGTCCTGGAGGTTACAAGAGCCATGTGCGCGTAGTCTGTGTCCCTAACCACCTTGAAGAAGGCCACAATGGCGTAGAACTGGGAGTTGATATGGTTGTGGACCACAGGATTGGTAGGGTACATAACATGACAGGTGTATTCGAAAAGCACATGTTCACCCCCAAAGGGGCATCTTGGTGCTAATATCGACCTGGAAGGATGAAGGGCTGAGTGGACGTGCCGGGATTCCAACCTGTGACCATGAGGTCAAACACAGGTCCCTGTAGTGGATGCATTAATCCACTGAGCCACAGACCCGGCTTTCAATATGTGATGGGTCATCCGTCTCATCATGGCTGTCAACATAAGCGATAGGATGCAGGACAACCATAGCTGGATTGTATCACGTGCCAGGAACACAGTGTGCTGGAGGCTGCCTGTGGCACAGAAATGGAGAGCTGTACAGGGCTTGTGGTCACTGTCTCCTTGTCAGGCTGAATGTAGCGCTTGATTTCTTCTAGGGGTCTGAAGATTGTGGGCTTGTTCAGGAGGTAGGTGGAGAAGACCTCCTGGTCGGTGAGTGTGTGGTGGGGTCACCTGTCTCCCTGTACACGCTCTACGGGTAGGGATCTCAAGCTCTGATACCCCTACTCCTGTTCTGGAGCTTCTGTGGAGGGGGCAGGAGTGCATGAGGATGGGCCTCCTTGGGTGGGGTGTAAGATGAAGTCTGTTGGCTTGCCATGGGCGGGGGTTGTGTGCAGGCTGATGGCGTGCCTTTGGTGGGCGCTGGGGTGCAGGCTGATATGCTGCCTGGATGGGGCTTGTGGCTGGAGCCAGGGCTTTTGTGGCTCACTTGTCCCTCCTGCATTAGCTTGCCACGTATAGTCTCATGAATTGCAGCTGCTCTCAGAAGGTGGTATTTTTAGTGTAAAAGTGTATGCATATACACAGGTTTACTCTTCAGTGTTATTCCCTTAGTTGTTTTTCAAAGGTGGTAATTTACGGCATAATTCTGCAGGGGTGAAGAGACATGTTAAATTCGTTCAGTTTTACTACCTTGATGGATCAGGATTTACGCATGCCTTTCCAGCCATAAAGATGAGCTGTTAAGCCCCTTCATAGGATATTGTAGCGAAGTATAAAAGTAACGCATAAAGCATAAAGCAATTCCAAATTACTTTTATGCCTTACGGTTGCACTCCGGGGGGACCCAGAAAGTGACCCCCGTGAGTTGTGAATGCACTTCAGTGAAACACGTGTGGCCTTTTTGAATTAAGAGACAAACATAGATTTGGTGCACAAGGGCACCTTGGTTCAGTCAAAATGGAATGGAAAAGCATAAATGAGTGGAGTGGCCATTATAAGGGTAATTGAGTTTTTGTCAGGCATGCTAGATAAAGAGAACGAGTTCCAATTCTGTAGCTCTCTAAACTGCCTTAGTGTAAAAGAGCAGTAGACATTGCAAATACATGTTGCATATGGAGCCAAACCCAAGCTTTGCAACTAATTTGCATATTCATAGTGGGTACATTTTATTTTATTTACATTTGTGTTCCGCGCTGGCCCTCCCCAGAGGGTCTTGGAGTGCCTTAAAAGGTTCAAATGTTCAAAAGTTCCAAAAGTGGGAGGTTAAACTGAGGTTGGGGCTCATTGCGAGTATGGCAGTGTGCGAAAAAAGTGCCTGTAACCAAATTACTGCCACTGTTCTCGTTCTGCCATACTACGAGTTTGGCCCTGGACTGGGTGATTTACCTCCAGCATAATGCTGGAGGTAAATCCTTCCACTTTCTGACCAAAAAATCAACACAATCAGTGGAATTACTGCCGGTGGAATAACCTCTGCGTAATTCCACTGAAATCCCTGATGGAGTTCTATGGACACTACTGGGACAAGCAAGTCTTTGCCGGTCCACGCCGAGTCGCGACGGCTAGACGGTAGACCTCCCCACTTACCATCATGTGCAGCTCAAGCATCCGGTAAGGAAACCTATTGCTTGGCACAAGTAACTGGTCAAAATCCAGTTGTGCTGGATCATGGGTTACCTCGATAGCATACATCTCCTGCTTGCTGCCCAAAAAGCAAGACAACAGGCCATTGCTGACATGTATCTCTTAATGAAAGTTGATATTACGTTCAGTACTGAAGTCAAACAATCACCACTGGCCCCACCCAAGCAGCTCTGCGAAAATATTTCAGTAGAGACATATACTGTGAAAAAGCTAGCCGAGGCACATATACATCCACTCCACACTGAGCCAGCATGCAATCAGGGATGTCATTTCACCAAAATGCCAGCGATAGCGGAAGTGACATCACACAACCCTTGACCTCTGATGACATCACAGGAAGTGATGTCATTTGACCCCACCCCAAAGTGATATCACAGGAAGCAATGGAACACGACCTTTCACCCCTTGACAAAGCAGGAAGTGGCATCACACAGCATTGTTTGTAAGTACACTGCGAACAATATGGTTACGATATCACTATAATGTGATATACATTTCATACAAGAATGGATCGCCATATGTATCATATTACCAAATTACTGTGAATACAAGCAGATGTCCATGGCCAAATGATAATGAGGTGTTATTATATAGCACTTACGCTTAAGCACTTTATATAAAAAAAATATATATACAATATCACCCAACCTGTGTTGGTTCTCATTTATCGACCTCAGAAGGATGAAAAGCTGAGTTGAGGTGTTTAAGAACAGACTAAATCATTGACTCACCCCCTGAAGGTTGCCTGAAATAATCCTTTAATGAGTCTAGCAATTAGTGTATAGAATTCCAGAAAGACACATTAATTGATATTCCTATTCTTTCTTATTTACGATCACTCCAGAAGCAAAGAGCCGCATAGCCCTGGCCACAGCCTAGGAGCTTGCATTAAAAAAATAAAAAATAAAAGAAGACATGGGTCCTCATTACGAGTTCGGCCGGTAGCCATGCTGCTGTTGGCGGCATGGCTGCCGCCGAAATCGCATCCGTGTCTGGGTCCTCGGAATGAGGATTTACCGGGCCATTCCGAGTTCGGATGGCCTGGTAATTCCTCCCTCAAGGACCCAGACACGGTCCTTCCCCATTCCCATTTCAGCCCCCATAGGGCTGAATGGGAATGGGAGAGGGAGCAAACAACGGGCCATAACGTGATGGCCCGTTGTTTGCTCCCTCTTCCCCTCGCAGGACCCGGTAAGCAAGCTTGGTTTTCCCAGGCCTGCTTAACATGTCCCGCGAGGGGACCTCGTAATGTGGCGGAACGGGTTGAACGGCGCCGTCACCTTTTACGGCGCCGTTTAACCCGTTCCGCCAGGGTTGTAATGAGGCCCATGATCTTTTAAAAAATAAATGTTTTAGGGGTAGCAAAGGAGACCATAGGGGTAGCAAGGGAGAGCTCAGGGTTTGCAGTTGCGACCACGGGTGACCCCTAAATGACGTCCCTGCATGCAATCATATTCCTCTTGTATCTCCCCAATTTGAAGTTGCTCCTCCATTAGTTACACTGACTGTAACAAAGTCTTAAACATAACTCTGATGAGGAAAGTGAATTATTATTACCCAATATACCGGACCCTGAGATAAATCTTAATTCCCCCGCACCATCGCACAGTAATCCTCTCTCAATCATGCAAATGAAATGTGCTTCATTAAATACCCGTTCTCTAGTGAAACATGCCACAAATATCCACGACTACATTCTTGAGCTGGACCTAGATGTGATATGTCTCACAGAGACGAGCCACAGAAGCAAGTGGCCCGATGATTGCTCTCGCTATCCCAGAAGGCTATGATATCAACTGGCAAAACTGAGCATTGGGCCTCGGGGTGGTGTGGCGATCATTGCAAAAAAACACTTGAAACTGTTCTGTGCAACTTGTGACTATTTTTGTGGTGAAGTCCGTCATATGAAAATGACTCCCACTGTCAATAGCAGAATCAATCTTTTATAAGTCTACCGTCCTCCAACGGACACACCAACCTTTAATAAGGAACTCATACATATCTTCAAAAGATTGAATGGCCCAAATTGCTCTACTTTATTGGTTGGAGATTGTAATCGCTGGCATAAAACAGCTCTGATAAAGAAGCCATGAGACTAGAGGCTACCCTGAATAACATTGACTATCATGTCATTAATAACTGTTAAAGGTCATATCCTTGACTGGGTAGTGGTCAGAAACCTGACTGTACACATTGATAATGCAACACCTTGTGTTTGGTCACACCACTACTCATAGCTTTTCAAATTCTCTTACAAAATCCCCCTTTAAAAGGAAAGAATCCAGCAAGTTAATTAAAAACAGTAACCTCAAAGAAATTATGACTTGTGACCTGAAAGAATGATTGAATCATATCATGGCCTCAACTACAGATTCAGATCCTCCAACAATCCTTGTGGATGTCTTTAACCACACCATATGTTCTATGTAAGACAAAATGGCTGCAATCAAAAATCAATTAGTCAGAGACAACACTGCCGATCAAAAATGGTACACACAAGAACTCAAACTAATGAAGAAGGGGAAAAGAAATGCAAAGAGAAAATGGCTTCAAAATCTAACAGAAACAAATACATTCAACTGGAAAGGTTTAGACAAATATATACAACTGCTATTTGTGATGCCAACAAGAACTTTTATAGTAGACAGATTGAGGAGGCCAACAATAATCCAAGGACATGGTTTGAAATCATCAAAGCCTTAGAGAAATAGGCCTCATTTCCCAATTAACCAAGCTAGTCTCAATATAAAAGAGGCTTTTGAGACAAAGATAGAAAAGGCCTTCTCAAATATTAGACACAAATTGGCAAAAAAGCTTTCTATTATACTTCCTACCTCTGATACTGCGCTTAAAGAGGAATGTGTTGCATTTGTCTTTTCCCACATCTCCACCTGTGACATGATAAATACTTTGTAACGCTACGCCCTTCACAATGCCCAGGAAATATAATCTCACCCAACTTCATTCTTAAGCATAAAGAAATCTTTGCTCCATCTTTTTTAAGGTTGCTTAATTCATCTTTTTCCAACAATCATGTTCAGGACTCTAAAAAAAGGTTACTAATACACCTCTGACTCAGAAATCTGGTTTACGCCCTAAATACCCAAATAATCTAAGGACCATAACACATTGTAATTTCCTGTTTAAGGTCGTGGATAAAAGGGCTACCATCCAATTCCAGTCTTTTATAGAAACATGGAGCATTTTGCATCCAAGACAAACTGATTTCCACCGCTGTAATAGTACTGAAACTGCCCTCTTGGACCTCCAGACCCACATACTGAACATCGCAGACAAAGGCAAAACTGGAATGCTTGTGCTGTTGGATTTATCTGCACCAGTCAATCTTTTAGATCAGGATCGACTTCTCCTCACTTTGAGAGACATAGGACTCTGTAGCCCAGATGTCATCACTTGGGTACAGTCTTTCCTATCCCATCGGACCTCCAGAGTGTGCTGGGGAGATTCCACCTTGCTCCCAGTTCCCATTAACAGTGGCGTCCCACTTTGCTCTTCAACCTTTATGTTAGGCCTCTATCTGATCTGCTAGATGAGTTAGGAGTGTTCTTCACCAATTATGCTGATGAGACTTACCTAGTACTTGATATTACAGGGGACCATGTCTCTGATGCTATCAATCTGCAAACTTTTTACAGTCACATTGAAACTTGGATGAATGCAAACTGTATGTGTCTCAATGGGAACAAGACTGAGCTCATGATTTTTGGCTCGGCAGCTATTAGATCTATACTTGACCACAGATACTGCTTGTTTGACATTCACGATTGTAGTATTGAAGTTTCCAAAAAGGTCAAAACTCTGGGCTTCAATCAACATTCGTTGATGAGTTCTGAAACCCACACTGATCAGACCAGACTGTGAAAAATTGTTCCTATTATTTGAGATTACTGATGAACCTTAGATCCTTCCATTCTGAATCTAACTGCACCTCAGTTGCAAGGGCAAGCATTTTGCCCAGATTGGACTATGAAAACGCTCTTTTGGTTGGTGCCTCGAAGAAAAATATACATGATTTACAGGTTATCCAAAATGATGCTGTATGCATCGTAAAAAGGAAGTCTAGGACAGAACATATCACCCTTTGCCGGCAAGATCTACATTGGCTTTCGATTGCGTCTCGCCTTCAATTCAAGGCTGCAAAACTGGTTCACAAATCATTGCATGACTCTGTGCCAGCTTACATCACAACTTAGTGTCTGCTTACGAGCCATTAAGAAAACTGCGATCGTCAACATTAGCCCTGGTTGAAATCTCAAAATTCAAGCTTGTCGATAGCTCAGGAAGATCTTTCCCTGTTACAGCTGCTAAGGTCTGGAATCTCTTCCTCTGGATCTTAGACTGCTAAAGGAATTTAGCTAATTTTGCCGACAACTGAAAACATGTTTTTACTAAGACTCCATTAACCCCCTCTTGCTAGTCCTGTTTTCTTTTTGTGTTGCTCCTCTGTGTTTTTGTTAGCCACCCTGATGCCCATGGGTTTCCGGCGCCATATATAAACAAATAAATAAATAAAATAAATAAATACATTAATGGGGACTGACACTGCCACCACCACTTGTAATCCGGCGGTAAATCCGCTGTACCAATTAGCATTGTAATTCTGTCGGGCGGTATTCCGGCAGATTTACCACTGGAATGCTGCCCAACTCATAATGAGACCCTGCACAATGTTTTCAGGATAGGATAGGATGATTAGGAAAGATAAGTGGTAGCAGGGCAGTTGGAGGGGCGGGTCATGTGTGGAGAAACAGGTATGTTTTGAGGCTCTTTCAAAAACTGGTGATGGATATGATATGATGTGACATTTATAACGTGCCTATACACAATGTTTCTAGGTGTGACAAGACAAGGAGGGGGAAACAAAAAAGGAGGACAAAACAATGATCTTAATAAGCCTTGTGTCCTTCAGATCGCGCAAGAGCAGGGAAAGGGGGCAGTGGAGAAGTGCAGGGAGTTAGGGGGAGAAAGGAGAAGTGTAGGACAAAGGAGAAAAAACAACAGTACAGCCAGCAGGTGGCAAGTGCGAGTATTCATAAGTGCAGCAACGGGTGGCAATAAGTTTAAGGGAGGGGACTGTAGGGTTACAGATACAGACCAGAATTGCAGGGGAGCCAGGGGCAGTGCAGGATTGCAGCTGGGCAGGCAGGGACCTGGGCTCGAGTTCAGGGATTGACCAGGTGACCAGTGCATGGATGGATCAGGTAGGTGATCAGCAGGGTAGAGGAAGAGAGAGAAGGCAGAAGCAAAGAGAAAGATCTTGAGTTGCTTCTGGAACCATAGATTGTTCTGCTCAAGTTTCAGAGAGGCTGGGAGGCTGTTCCAGAGGGAGGCCCCAGCCAAAGAAAGAGACCTGGATGTTGTAAGGATATCACAACCATATTTTTCTTACTGTACTGAGGAACAATGCTATGTGATGCCAGTTCCTGTTTTGTCAAGGGGTGAAAGGTTGTGTGCCATCACTTGCCATGATGTCACTTTTGGGCGGGGACAAATGCCCTCACTTCCTGTGATGACATCAGCAGTCATTGTCATGTGATGTCAATTCTACTACCCCTGGCATTTTGGTGAAATGACGTCCCTGCTTGGAACTTGCATTCAAAGATTTGAATGCCATCGTGGCCCTCAACACTTCTTCCTTTTGATGAAGATATGTGGAGAACCATTAAACTGTGAAACCATAACATGTACAATTTCAGTTCCTGGAAGTTGGAGCATTTCTGGAAGAATATGTATATGAAAACGTATTGTTAACATTATTATTATTTTTATTACTTATTCTTCGCTATAGCTAAGTATGTAATGGGTTGGAAGCTTGTGGTTGTATTAACTTTGAAGTATTCTCTAATCTACTATTTCTGAGAGATTAGACTATGAGCAATACTTACATTTTACAACAAAGCTCCTACAATGCATGCACACGAGGTGGAGGCGCTAGCAATAAAAAAAATACTATAAACACCACGTAGTTTAAATACCCCAGTATGCCCTCTCATTTCGGGAAATACGGAACAGTATTCGGATGCATAAATATGCACCATTTTATCAAGGAATTGATTCATTTGAGGAATGACTCGAATATAACCTGTCACAAGCAACAGATTCCTGCTGCTAGTAACAATGGGAAGAATAAGGGTCAAGTAGACCCTATTGGAAGATACAGCAGAGTGGTACAAACAGAAAGAGATTATACTCTTTAGTAAGAGGTAAGACCATAATGCCTGACAAATAAGCACATGTGGTGTTGTAAAGAGGCCACCGCAAGCGAAGTGTAAAGGAAGTACTGTATTGCAAAGAGCGAGTATACACCCTCGCTTCAACACAGCGCAGCTTCATGCAACTGGCAGATGATGAATACGTTCAGTAATCCTATGCAACATTCTACCATGGTGTGTGAAATGAGGGCTCAACACAGGAATACAGCATCCACCAAACAAATAACTTGGCAAAAAACATTCAGAGCGCACTAAGAAACGTTTCTTTCTGCTGGCTATTCAAATATTGTTTATATACATGTGATGCAACAGTTTAGCGTTTGTAGTTAAAAAAAGACTCAAATCTTTGCAGAGTCTGTCTTCCATTTTTCCTCTTGGTAGATCTCACATTTCTTCTCCACCCGGTTTCCACCGTCCTCTTCCTTGGCGAGAAGATGAGAGTAATTACCGTCACCACATCCCCACACTTCCACCTCTTACCATCTTCAATTGGTACCTTTCCGACCTTTGTTTGTTCCCAAATTCCTCATCATGCCAGTCATAGAAAATGTCCTTTATTTTTTTTGTCTCTTATCCTCAGCACAGAAATGACTATGTCGTCATGCCCTTGTCCCATCCACGTTGGTGTCAAGAATACATTGGATTTCCTACTGAGTAATTAATACGAATGGTGCTATTTCTGTAACTATATGGGGTGACACTATATGCAGACACCTTCCATAATTACCGCCTTTCAGTTGAGTTTACTTATCACCACTATGTGTGTGTCTTCCTTAAAACATGTAGTAGTAAAATAGGTAATTTCATCTAAAAAGCCACAAATGTACAGCACCGCCTTAGTAACCCTCCTCAGCTGTTCTCCTCAGGTCAGAAGTCTATGGAAACTCGCTGAAAAGCTGCTGTTTGCTTCATATGAGAGGAAACTGTCATTGCCTTATAGGACAGTGCAATTTTTACAAATAACTTTATCAATTTAACACTGACAGTTCTCAGGGATGAAACAACCAACTAAAAATAGGTTGGTTTGAAAAATAAACAAGAACAATCTCTTCCGCCTGCAATGTGATGGTAGAATCTGCAATTTCACCTGAAAGACCACGGATGCACAACACCACGTTGTAGCCCTCAATGGAAGCCCACCTCCAGATTAGAGGCACACAGCAACACATTCTCTCTTTCTTTCATCCACAGGTAGCTTTAGATTTGATCCCCCCTTAAAGTGTTCCATTTTGTAGCCTGGAGCTCACTTTGCAGCCGTCTCTGTAGCTCTTTACCTGCATTCTGTGATCCTGTAGCGGCTGCTTTGAGTACCAAAAGAGCACTGATTTCCTGTTTCCTGTTTATATCTTTTTCCTGTTGAAGTAATTCTGGGTTACCTTGGGAATATAAGCACTTTCCCTATGGCATCCATTCACCAGGGGTCCAGGGCAAAGATCTGACTCCTGCAATCATCTTTTCTCTACTCCATTCTTTGCACCCTGTTAGACCCTATTAAGGGGAAATCTTTGCCCTGAGTAGCCCCTGTTCAGAACTGACAGAGCTAAGGAATCCTGCAATAATAATAATAATAATAATTATTATTATTATTATCTTGTGTATTGTCACTCTGCACCTGAACACTCACAAATACATTAAATCAATGAGCTAATTAGCACACAATCCCCTCACAGCCATAACAGAAACATGGGAAACATGGCTCAAAAACCACCACACACCTATTATCACTGATATGTTTTCAGTAAACAAATTCATCCACCAGATACCACCCACACAAACTAGGTAGTGGCATTGCCATCAATTACAAAAACACATTCACACTCGCCAACCCCACATACCCCGATACAATTCCTTTCAAGCATTTTGCCTAACTTGCTCCCCTCCATCACAACCACTCCCCAGCTTTAGCCACTTCATTTACCACCCCAACACATAAGCCCAACTTCCACACTGACTGGACTGACATCACTCATACAACCACAGCTCCCTCCTGCACCCCAATCTACTAGGGCGATTTTAACCATCGAAGTTCCCATTCAGATCACAACCCCATACTAAACAGTATCCTCAGACCACTCACCCTCTATGACCACCCAAAACTCATCACCTAGCCTACACACATAACTGGCAACACCCATAACCTTTTGATTTCAAGCAAAATCATGTATCGTTGGAAAATCGCATCTCGGTGTCATGGCCTGATCACTTTGCCACTCACTCAACCACAAAAGATTCTCCCACCTACCACACGACAATCTCACCCTCCAGCCAGAGAATCCTAACACATACCAGACACAGCCTTAGCACCACTCATACCACTCCCCTCCCACAAACACACGCATCTCAACGTTCTCCTAAACAATTACAACACTATCATCACATAGGCACTCAACAAAATAGTCCCCCTTAAATCATAAAATCATAAAAACCCTGCAACTTTCACCATACACCATGTTTCAACAGTTTCCTACTCTCTATCAAGCAGGACGCCAGACACCTAGAACAACCCTTGCAAAATGGCCCATGTCTAGAGACTAGGACAACCCTCAAATACTGCTGCAACAAATTCAAAACATCCATACACCATGCCAAAGCCATCCACTACCTCCACGGACTCTAATCCACCACCATATCCACACAGACAATTCTCAAAATTGTCAAATCCCTCTCCAAACCACCATTCATGCCTTCCATACCCCCACTCACTGCAGTGTACAACTCCTCATGGATGACTTCAGCTCTAAAATACACACCAGATACATCTTCCCCTCTGCTCTCCTACTCCACACCCCACTTCCAAACATTCTGACACGTGGGACACCTTCCACCTCATCGACTCAGACACCCTCACCCCACATACTACCAAAACAAAACGTGCACACTTCCTGGATGAAGCATGCCCGCCTCGAGCCACATCCAATTGAATCACTACCCTGTCTACACAAGGCTCAACATTAAGTCATGTCTCTCACTTGGACTGAAAACTGGACAAATCTCTCCCTTCTCAAAAACATCTCTTGGCCCTATACACTGAAAACTACCCGTCCCATTACCATCCTGCCATACCTCAGCAGAATCATGAACGATTTGCCACAACCCAACTGCAACAACACATCACCACAAACAACCTTCTTATCCACTTCCTATCTGTCTTTTTTCCTTGCCATCTGCACTACAAGCTGTTTTTGTTCCTTCAATTTCAAGGTGTTTTTACAATGTATTTCTCACTTTAATGTTCCTGCAACTAAAGTTTTCTCTTTGAATTTCACATTTTTTTACAATGTATTACTCAATTTAAAGTCCCTGAAACTGAAGTTTTTTCTTTGAATCTCAAAGGTTTAGTTATGCCATACATAATTGACATTAATAATACAGACAATTGGCTAAAGAAAACAATAAATAAGGTGTAGAAAATAAAACCACATTCCTACATAAACGTGTTGTTAAAAACATTGTTTGCATATGTACTTAACTTTTTAAAATATTTACATTTATATGTACTGTTGAAAAATAGAAAGTTATTAAACTGTTACAGTAACTGTGTACGAAGACTACACTCAATATATCTTAAAGTAAATCTTTATAAGACTACTGCCCATATATATGTAGGTATTTTCTTTAATGGGTTTGTAGCCGCGGTTGTCAAAATACATATGTGGCTTAATGCAGCAACAACTGGCGGGGGTCCACCCATGGCTCCCACATGGGATAACCACAGCTACAATATAATACATATTCACATGTCGTTTCAAGGGTTCATTTGTTCTTAGGTCCCTGTTGGACCTCCCATGAAGGTGAGCCATGTTGGGGTGGGCTGACCATTGGCAGAACCAGGTGGTGGGATAATTACACTGCTTGGTTGCGGAGGGCAGTGGGGGGGTACCCAAGTTGAGGCAGGTAAAAACAAAACTGGCAGTAGTGATGCGGCAGAACACATGTTGGGAAGTGAATTTATGTATGCGACGGATGTGCTATCCGACGAACAGAGGCAGATAACCTGGGATGTCCCTTAAATGTGAAATGGCAGCCAAAATTAATGCCATGGAATGTCAGAGGGGTTGGCAATTTTACATAGGCACGCGAAATCATCGCATATGCACAGAGACACGGGGTAAGGACACACACTCCACAAAACATATAGCGACTAACTTAGCACCATCCTGGGGGGCCTAATCGCTTCTACACCACCTTCTCAACACATGCAAGGGGGGTACTGACACTGATCCAGAAGTCAATTAGATTCACATTGAAAAAACAATACATAGATCCTGAAGGCAGATATGTCATCCTACACTGCATGTTTGCGGGAGAGCAGTACTTATTGGTAAACACGTACTGTCCGAATGTGGACACACCAGAGTTCTTTGATAAAATGGTCTCCATCCTTCTGGGATACATAGGGATCCAGATCATCTGGGGAGGGGACATGAATCTAATTCTTGACCCTAGTCAGGACAGATCGGGGTTGGCTCCTAGGACCCTGTTGTGGGCGGAACGCAAACTGGCCTCACATATGACATCATTGGGCCTACAGGATGCCTGGAGGTTACTGCACACTCAAGAAAAACATTTCTCGTACTACTCCTCAGTACATGATAGCTCATTGCGTATTGATATGTTTCTAACGTCAGGTACTCTGATAGGTAACCTGATAGGCAGGGTAGAAAGCGCGGATATACTCACCCGCACGCTATCGGACCACTCCCCGGTGACACTGGCTATAGTACTGGGAAGACACCACCCACTCTCTATGCCTGGCGCTTTAAATCAGAAGCCATGTCTGATATCGTCTTCAAGGCAGAAATCCGATCTGACACTGAGACATTTTTCGAGTACAACACCCAACATAACACTACTATAGGGGTAAAATGGGAGGCCTTCAAGGTGTACACACGGGGCATGTCTATATCCAGGGAAGCAAGCATATTAAAAGTGATTAGAAATGATCTAAGCTGCTCAGATGCCAAACTCAAAGGGCTGGAGCAAGAATGTGTAACTGGGGCAAACCCTACTAAACTGGAACAAATATGTGCCAAACTTGAGGTCTTTGAAGCACACGCACTGACGGAAATACGATATTTTTCACGCCCACAAGCGGCGAGGAAATATGGGGAAGGAGCGAGACCAGGCAGGACACTGCCCAGGGTGACCACAATTGATGAGATCAAACTCAAGTGGAGTGTATTACTGACGAACACAGCATCCAGCAATAGACGGATCATAAAATGTGTGAAGTTTTCTCTAAATTCTACAGCACCCTGTACACATTGAGTCAACCACATAATGCAACGAAGCCCGTGCTCTACTCAACCAGATACCCATGACCGCCATCAGCCACCAAACTAGAGACAACCTCGAAAGGCTGATCACCCTAGATGATAGTAGAGCTTATAACTGAACTCCCAAAAGGTAAGGCCCCGGGGCCAGATGGCCTCACTTCAGAATTCTATCAAGAACACGTAGCACTTCTCGCCCCATGGTTGCTGGAGATTTGAACTGAATCGCTCTGAGAGCCCATTCTCCCCCACTCCCTACGTGAGGCAACCATAACTATTCTCCTGAAGCCCGGCAAACCGAGTACAGAGTGTGGGTCGTACAGGCCCCTATCACTCATGAATATAGATACCAAAATCTTTGCAAAAACGTTAGCGAATAGGTTTCTACCACTCATGCCTCACCTGATACAGGAATACCAAGGAGGGTGCTTTCCTGGGAGGTCAACCTCCCTAAATATCAGAAGGCTTTTTAATGTCATTGCTAGAATTGACCAAAAGGCGAACGCAGTAGCTGTCACACTTGATGCCCAAAGGCATTTGATATGGTCACTTGGCAATACATGTGGGAGGTCCTGGAAAAGATGGGAGTTGGGCCAGAAGCAATAAGATACATCAAACTATTATACACACTCCCCACAGCGAGAATATTAGTTAATGCTCAAAGGTCTGCCTCCTTCATGCTAAGCATAGGCATCCGACAGGACTGCCCGTTTTCCCCATCCTCTTTGCATTGGTTATGGAACCAATGGCAGATTATGTTACAGCATGAAATGCCCAAAAGGGAATATGATTGAAGGATAACCCCGAAAAAATATTGTTATATGTAGACGTCCAAATATCCAGAACCAGACCAGCACTGCTGACTGAAAATGACATTGCTGCAGAACAGTACACTGAAACTAGAATTGCTAGATGGCGTTGCCTCCCACTTACTATGGCGGGTAGACTGTCCCTGGTGAAAATGATTCTAGTCCCGAAGCTCCTATGTGTCTTCGCAAAAGTTCCCATTTGGCCCGGAAAAACAATACTTTAACAGGCTACACAAAACCTGCGCACAATTTCTCTGGCATGCCTATGACCCTACCTAACAAGAGAGGGGGTTTCATTGCCCCCAACTTAAAACTTTATTGGATAGCAGCACAGGCCCAATATGCCACGTATTGGTACACTGACACCGGGAACCCACCTCATGTTAAATTGGAACGGCTGGCAGCGAGTGAGATTAAACTCAGAACGCTAATTCTCCACCAGACCTATAGGGACAACTCCTCTCTGGCTACCACAGCAGCTACGCTGTTAGAGTGGGGCAGTATGCTACAACCATTGACTGAGCCATGCCCCTACTATAAGTGGCTCCCGATCTGGGGATTCCTGGGGCTCGAACCTACACATGATGCAGCACTGGTGCAACACTGGCAGGGTCTGGGGTATAAAGTGCTAATCGACCTATTCACAGATGGGAGATTCATTACACCTCACACATGGTGAGCCGGGCATGCAGGTTCAGCATTGGAAATGCACCAATATTACAGGGTCCATGCCTCTGTCCGCACCATGTGGCCTTGCTTCCTGGATTAGCCCCCTGACAGACCGTAAATACATTACATTGCCAACTCTAGCGGCACTCGAGGAGTAGTTTCCTCCCTATACAAATTAATACTAGAAAAAATCCCAGACCAGCCATCCAAAGTGCAAGAAACATGGACAAAGGAACTAGACCTCGAAATCCCGGACGCCATATGGGAAAATGTCTGTTCTCATATACGCAAGGTCTCCCTTAATTTCCGTTTCCGCTGCATGCAGTACAAACTTTTGAATAGATTATATTACATCCCTCACAGACTCAATAGGTTCACCCGTTAGTTATCTCACACTTGCCTGAGGTGCCACGCCGTGGAGGGTGTTCATATACATATGTTCGGGTCATTTACCAAGCTCCATGATTTTTGGAAAGGGATTTTACAGGCAATGTCTGAAATTGCGGGTACGACCATTGTTCCAGATCCAATGGGAGTCCTATTTGGGATATGGGAAGGTATTAGGAAAAGGAAAATGCCAGCATTCCTGAGTATAAACTGTATGGTGGCCAAGAAATGTATTCTCCTACGCTGGAAACATCCCTCCCCCCATCTTTTGAAATGTGGCTGAATGCACTTACGCAGACCCAAACGTGCAAAGAGGAATACATAAACCTGCTGCCTCTCCAATCTCGCTTGAAGAATGCATGGACCAAATTCCATACCTACCTCTCCAACCGATCTGACAGCAATCCTAGCTCGCCAGAATTGTCCTTGGTTGAACCATTCATACACAGTGACAAGATCACTATGAGAACTATTGCCAATGCCCAATTCAGCTCTGCCGAATCCCTATCAGTGAAGCTATCCCTCTCACCTACTAACACAGCAACACTGCACCTTATATACAGACCTCCAGTTCCACTTGGCTCTTTCACTGACGATGTCACTTCCACCTTGTCTGCCAACACGAAACCTAATTCCCAGGTACTGTTATTAGGTGACCTCAATCTTGCCCTTTCCGATCCCAAGGGCCACATGGCCACCGAAGTTGCCACTACCCTTACCAACCTAGGGTTCCAGCAGTGCATTCGTGATCCTACTCACAACAAGGGTAGAACGCTAGACTGGATAACAGACTTTAACTGCAATACCACTGTCAGTTCCAATACTGCCTGCGCTTGGTCTGACCATCATGTCATCACCTTCCTCATGCCAGCCACCAACCCTCAGCCCACACCTACCATAGCCCCGGCTATACCAACTAGAAATAAAAAGGACATTACCAGGGAGAAACTGCTTCCTCTCATCCTCCCTATTCTGAACACATGTGCCCTGCTGCACAAGGACCCCACCGTCCTAGTAGACACTTTCAACAGCACTCTGCTCAAAGCCATTGAGACCATAGCCCCGCTAAAAATTCGCAAAGCCAAACAACAGTCTCACCTGAACTCTTGATTCACCCCGAAGCTTAACGATCTACGCAAAGAAAAGTGTAAGGCCGAAGCACTCTGGAAAAGTCATCCTAGTGCGACTAATAAAGCCTCCCTCCTGATCACCTCACTTAACTATAAGAAAGCCATCCTGCAAGCCAAGAAAGAGACGTATAACCTACGCATATCCCAAGCAGAATCTAACACAAGAGAACTCTTCAAAATTCTCAAAGAATTAGAATCCCCATCACCTACCCCGATTCATGCACCAAAGACAGCACCTGGTGCAACAATATACAAAATGTGCTTCTCAACAAAATAACCACTCTGCAACGTAAAATCAATGATAAATAAAACTCTTTCCACACGCCCCTCTTAAGCAAAATCATGCCACCCAAAACTACCACCCTAGACTGTCCCTTGCCTTTCAGCTTAATGCCGCTCACCACCCTCGAGGTTGAAAAAATCATCTGCAACTTAAAACCCTCAAACTGCCAAGGGGACGCCTGGCCAGCTCCTATCATTAAGGAATCGGCCCACGACCTCGCACCCTTCATTACAACCTTTATCAACTCTTCATTTCAATCGGGAGTGGTCCCTAACAACTTGAAGGATGCTTGGGCTATCCCTCTTCTAAAAAACCAACCCTGGATCCTGAGGTCCCGACCAACTATTGGCCCATCACGACGGTCCCATTTCTCCTGAAAATCTTAGACCGAGCAGCGTATCTACAGATACAGAACTATCTGAAACCCAACAACCTTCTAGGCACCAGACAATCCGGCTTCAGACCTAAGCACAGTACGGAGACAGCCCTCTTAGACCTCAAAACCCAAATTGAGGATCTCAAAGACAAAGGTAAACTAGCCCTGCTACTACTACTAGACTTATCCGCTGCCTTCGACTTGGTCAACCACCAAATCCTTTGTCATCACCTAAAAACTGCAGCCCACTTTTCTGACAATGCCACGAACTGGATCAAATCATTCTTGGACAATAGACATATGAGGGTATTCTCCCCCACCTCCTCTGCTGACCCTGCGCCAGTCCCTTGCGGGGTTCCTCAAGGATCGTGCGTATCCCCTACCCTCTACAATCTCTTTACTAAACCCCTGTTCGATGTGCTTGATTATCTGGGTGTCACCTACACCAATTATGCCGATGACACCCAGATACTCATCCCCATCACGGGTGACTATATGGTAGACTCGAAAGCTTTGAATGACATATACCATGTCATTCAAACCTGGATGGCACAAATGAGCTCTGTCTTAATGACGACAAGACAGAGCTCCTCATCCTAGGGACACAGCAAAGACTCAACAAGTTGAACCCCATGTTCAGCTCCTTCAACATTGACGGAAACTCCATAAAAGTTTCCAAAGATACTAAAACCCTCAGAATTTATCTCGATTCCACTCTATCCCTTCACAGACAAACGAATGCAGTAGCAGCAGCCTCTGCCTACACATGCAAGCTGATCACAGCATGTCGCCCTTTTCTCTCTTCTCAGAACTGCACTACCCTTGCTAGGACTTTGGTCATGTCCAAACTTGACTATTGTAATGCTCTGTACCAAGGCACCAACCAATGTAACCTGGACAACTCCAGATTACACAAAATAACGCCATCAGAGCAGCCCTCAACATCCCTAGATCAGCCCATATCTCTGAAACTAGGAAGAACCTTCACTGGTTGTCAGTTTCTCAAAGGATCTCACTAAAATCTCTTGCCCTGACCTACAAATGCATGAATAACCAGGCCCCTAGCTATCTATCCCCCTGGTTTACCCAGTATATCCCACCTCGCTCACTAAGGTCTGCTACTAGCCAGAGCCTACTGATCCCTAGATTCAAGCTCCAAACAGCCGGTGGGGCCAGCTTCCCAGTCTGACAGCCAAACTGGGAACTATGTGCCTCTCCCTATCAGAAACTTGCCTTCCCTGAACTCATTCAAATACAAAGCCAAACTTTGGCTAGTCCCCTCTGAAGACTAATTGTCACCTTGATAAGCATGTCTACTTATTTAGCTGTTCTCGAATCTGCAATGTGATCTTATTCTAATGTTCAATCTATATGTTCTATTTATATGTTTCTTTGTAATGTAAATTGTTATGTAACCACTACCTCAAGATACGCCCCCGGTAGCCTACGCGCCTGGTTTGAGCTATACAAATAAAACAAATACAAAATACAAATACAAACCCAGGATGCTCATTCAAGCAACTGTCTTCTAAAAATGTGACACATTCCACAAATGCCAAATGACAGATCTACGTGATATTACTGCAGCTGCATTTCCTACGACGGAAATGATTGCATTGGAAATGCAGGAACACAAAATGTTTGTACGTTTCCCATGCAAACATGCAGGGGTTTACCCCGCAACCCCTGCTCACTATACTACAAAGTATAGTGAGCGGGATGTTGCGGGAGACACCCCCACAGTCCCTGTTTTTTTTATGTTCTGTTGGGAGAGCTCGGGCTTGTCCCCTGCTACCCCCGCTCACTGTAGTGTGCGGGGTGTTGTGGGGGACCCCCCCACCTCCCGCAGCCTTTTTAAAGACAATTTTTTCATACCAACCCCACTAAAACACCTAAACACATACCATGAAAAGTTTGAACTTTTGGTAGTTTTTCGTGGTGTGTGTTTTAGGTCTTTTGGTGTGGTCGGCAATTTTTATACGGACACTTCGTCCTATTCCCAAATGACCATGTGTAACTTGTCTGTATGCATGCTTGACAAAATTCAACTGAACGTGTATGCTGTAAACTTCTGCCCATAAACAAATGTTTAAACACAAAGAAAGTTATTGTAAATGATAAAGTTGTTTCTGTGAAATAAAAGATCTTTGGAGGACTAACTTTACCCTAAATCGGTCTCTACATTTGATTTTTCGCACAGTTTGTTGCCTGTGTGCTCTGGGATCTTTTGAACAAGCATGCCACTCTCAGAGGACTGCAGACTCTTCAGCAAAGTCCCCTGGGGTCACCTGAACAGCTAAGGCATGTTTTATGGGCAAATCACTAAGGTTAGGGCCTGTGGGTAGGGATGTATGTCCAGTAATCAAAGTTAACTGGTCAAATACTTTTGCAGTCATTTTTTTAACAAAATTAATGCACCTGTGGCGCAGAAGTGGAGGACAGACAGCAGCTTATGTATGCCGTGGTGGGATTGCAGTTCTGATGTGTATGGCACTCTGGAGATTTGCCTCTATGAGGGTCAGTAGTTTTCTTATGGTGTTCCTGTCCAAGTGATACAGCGAGCCCAATTGGCCATCAGTCAAAGCCCAGGGGGATGGACAGACACATGGTATGGGTGGGCTCGGAAACACATGTCTCCTTCTTTGTGCAGCCTGTGTCTTTCCATGTGGTTGCCCTGCATGCTGCTGGAGCTCAATGAACAGCAGCAGTTTGTGGATGCCGTAATTCACCTTTGGTTGTGGCTGCATGTTCCTTGAAAGTGTGTTTGGGGAGGGTGTGGGCCTTGTTATTTCAGGTATTATGGGCACCTCTGCTAGATTCCCATCACCTGAATGCTTTTACCTCCAACTTTTGGTTGTAGGTAACTGCGCTGCATTTTAGGCAGAATTATCTCCATTTTTTGGCTGGATTTTAGTGCTAATTGCACTTGTAATTTGGCAGAGTTAGCATTTGTGTTTCTGGTGGTAATTTTACTGGCGGTAATTCCACCAATGCTAGTTCTGCCAACTATTGTCATAATCACCGCGAGTGGAATTACCACTGGGGCTAATTCTGTCAGCAGAATTAAAGCCCATTTTCAGTGACCTGTAATTCGGCAGGGTAATAAAAGTGGTCGTAACCGATTTACCGCCAATGTTACCACTTCATGCTGAACTCGTAATGTGGGCCAATGTCTTTAAAAAAGGTCTTTTACTGTATCAGGCTAGGCCGCCAATCATGGCATATTTTTCATATGTGGAACTTCTGTTTATAGTTTACTTCCAATTAATTGTTCTTGCACCTATCTATAGGATAGGTACTATTTGCTGTATTATTTGGAATTGGCTTACTTGCTTCTTCCATGCATTCCTCGCTTCTGCTCCTCTCTTTTCCTTGAGCAATTTCCTGCTCCCTAACTTTGCTTCTTGGACTTTCCTTTCTCCTCTGTCCTTCAGGTATTTTCTTTTCTCTATGCTACAGTTTTCCCATCTCTCCTACACAAACTTATATTAGATGGGGCTTCTATGATCTATGGTATTTTACTTATATTTTAAATTCTACTTGGGATATATTGTTTGTTCCTTTTGATGTATTGTGACCTTAATTGTGGACATACAAATGCTACAAATATTTTGAACATTCAGGGACGATTGCTGTTCACGAAAGTGTCAGAGGAAATGTTTAAGAGAGATATTGATTGTTATTCAGAACTGTCATTACAGCATGTTTAAAGGCTGATTAGAAAAGAGCCTCAAAGGACAGTCTGTTGGGGAAAAGACTAGATTTGAAAGCATACTGAAATGTAGTGTAAATGAAACAGGTGTTAATTTAGAGCGCATGGCCATAAATGAGCTGAAATGTAAACCATCTTTGCTTGTGGATATTTACTATAAAACGAAACTGAAAACTGAAAAAAATGTACTTGTTTGAACATTTATATTTTGCTATGCCAACTCTATTAGCCCTAAAATGCTTTCACTACTAAAATCATATTGAGGTCATACAGATAATTTCTTTCTCTGCTTACTCTGCAAGAAGGCACTTTGCTGCATAATTTTAATCTTCTTGCCCACAGCTGCACGCTTATTTAACATTGATTGGCATTGAAGTACCTGAGCTCGCCTAGCACTCAAATGTATCAAATTATTTCAGTCATGGGATAGTTACTCCCTAATGAAGTCAGAGTAATATTACGCTTCCTTGTATTTTAAATCTATATGAACATGACGGTATAAAAGTTGGTAAATCTGGGGCGGGGGACTCAGTCTTTGCTGCACAATGGTTTCTGTCAGTGTTTTGTTTGTATTCCTATGCACTGAAAAATATAAGATCTTTTAAGAAGTAATCTTAACCTAAATTGATATCGGAATTTTATTTACCAGACAACACTGTGATACATACATTGTATACCAAGATGTATGTAAAGTAAATCTGTACACTGCAATACAATCATTGGATACTGAGACATATAGCCATTTTATTGAGATTAGTGCAATATGTATTGAAATATACACATTGAAAGCCGAGATACATTCTTTGTAAATTGAGATGCATATATGCAGATGATAACAACAACCTGAGATGAAATTAGAAGAGGTAGAGGAGAATGAAGATTAAGGAATTAATGCAAAATTAGGAGAAAGGGGTGAGGAGGAGAAGTTGGGAGACAAAGGAGGAGTAAGAAGACAGTAGAATAAAAAGTCGGATAGATTTAGAGAGGGGAATGAAGGACAGACAAAGTAGGAAAAATTAGACAAGTGGAAGAAAGGAGACTAGAAAGGGAACGAGGAGAACAGTAAAAGCTGAAAAGGACAGAGGGAGCAGGGTATGAAACAGGATAAGATAAAATATAAGTGTGTATAGGAGAGAGGGGAAAACATGAGCACTGAGAAAAGAAAATACCTGAAGTACAGAGAAGAAAGGAAAGCCCACGAGCAAAGTTATGGAGCAAAAAATTGGTCAAAGAAAAGAGAGGGACAGAAGTGAGATATGCATGGAAGAAGGCAAAGGGGAGCAGGAGAGAAAACATGGAAATAAATAGACAGTGGCAACAAAGGAGAAGTGTGAAAATGAGATGGGAAGCAAGGCTGCAACCCACCTCCACCCATATCCTAGGCGTCGTTGTCCCCGAGGGCTACAGCATCCAACATGGAGACCGACCAAACAAGACAGGCGGAGGCCTCGCTCTCGATCCACAAGACCCTGTGGCCCTGCACCAGACTTTGAAGTAGACAACATTGCCTCCTTTCAAGTCCTCTCCCACTACTTCCCTTTCTCCCCGACAGATACAGTCACCTTCCATCTCATTGACAGACCACTCAAACCCAACACCACCTTCATCAGAGACTTCACCTACCTAGTCCCCACCATGTCCCTCATGCATGCCAACAACATTTTCCTAGTAGACTTCAACCTCACAGGCAACAATGCCACCGAAACAATGAAGGAAGCTCACCTCTGCCTTCTCGACACCCTCTGCTTCACACAGCACACAAAACGCCCAACACATGAGAAAGGTAATGTCCTCGACCTACGCATCACTGCACTGTCTTCCCTCCACTACAGCTCTCCTCTCCCGCTTGACTGGTCTGAACACCTAGCTGTGCCTTTCATCATCATGCACACCACCCCAGTCAAGCACTCCCAGCAGAAACCCACCAGACAAACCTTCAAGTTCTTCAGAACTTCCCGGTGGAAACCCTCATGGAAGACCTTACCAGCTTCCACCTTACTTGTACCGAACACCCAAACCAAATCCTTCAGCACCCTGGTACATGCAAGAACTCAACCTCAGCAAAAGAGTCATCAGAAAACAAGAGAAAACCTGGCCTTGCTCCAAGACCGCATCCGACCTGGCATTCCTCGAGGAAATCCGAGCAAACTACTGACAGCTCATCAATGCAGCCAAGGCCTTCTACTATCAGAACACCATAGCAGAAGCCGACAACAAAAGCAGAGCCCTCTTCAAAGCAGTTAAGCACTGTGTCAACCCGCTACCCGCCCATGCCATAGCACACTCCATCAAAAACTCCACTGCCATCAACACCTTCTTCATCAACAAAATCTGCAAAATTCGCCAGCACATAGACACCAGCTCTACATCCACAGACCCACCTCAAGTGCCTCCTTCTGAAATCTCCCCACTATGGACAACATTCAAGACACTCTCGACAGAGGACCTAGTAGAAACCCTGGCAACCCTCAAAGTCACATCATATACAGACGACATCCTCCCAGGATCCATCATCAAGACCCGCCCTGCAGAAACTCTCCTTCCCTACCTGGAGATCATCAAGCCACCTTCCCATCTACCCTAAAAACAGGCCAACTCCTCCCTGTACTAAAAAAAAACACTCTGGATCCCAACAACCTAGGTAACTATTGGCCCATCACCCATCTTCCCTTCCTAGGTGAGATTATCGAGATAGGGGTAGCTGCACAACTGCAGCAACACATCAACACTAACAATCACCTCCAGACCTATCAATCCAGGTTCAGACCCAGATGCAGCATGGAGACAGCAACAATACAGGTGGTCTACGATGCCCTCAACACCCTTGACAATGGCCCCTGCCTCCTGGTTCTACTTGACCTCTTGACAACTTTCAACACAGTCGACCACCAGGCACTTATGGACAAGTGATGAATGAATGAATGAGTATGTCTGAATTTGAATTAGAACGAATGTAGTGAGTGATTAGGTTGATTTTGGTGACATTTGCACAACAATACCCCGGAGTGATCTCAATCTTTACTCACTCCTGGTTTTCACACTGGTTTTTACTTTTATTGTTTGGTATCTGTGGTGATTATTCTATATTTTTTCTGTTTATTCTGCTGTTTTACCTCCAATTGTGAAGAGGTACATGTCATTTGCCTTTGCACTTTATACCAGTTTTCTGGTTATAGAAGCTTTTAATGTTGACTATGAACTAACTCAATGTTTTTTAATGATGTTGAAAACTAATAAATTATATATATTTTTTATAAACCCGTTTGGAATCTAATCAGTAACTGGTGATTAATGCTGCAAGCATTGGGACACTAATTGAAAAGGGATCAATCCAAGCCCCTTGGCACTGTTTTATTTGTTGTTCTAGGTTTCGCCTACAAAGTCTAGAGGATGTTCCAAAAAGAGGGCTCATAATCCTCTTACCTCCCCATAGGTGTTTGTTTGTACTTATGGACACCCTACTTTGGCGCATGGGGATCAGCAACCTTGTCCTAAGCTGGTTCAAGTCCTACCTCACCAACTGCCAGCAGTTTGTCAGATGGACTCCTCTAGATCATCAATGCTACCCATCACCTTTGGAGTCCCACAGGGTTCCATCCTCTCCCCAATGATCTTCAATCTATACATGGAGCTGCTGGGAGCGCTCCTAGCCGCACACAACATCCACATCCACCAATACACAGATGACATACAGCTATACCTCAAGATTGACTCCATCAAGGACATCAATAGGCACAAAACCTGCCTCTAGCTGATCCATCTTTGATGTCGTGTGCATGCTTGAAGCTCAACCCCTAAAAGACCGAATTCCTACTCCTCACCAACAACACCGAACACCCAGACATACAGACCTGGTGATCAACCATAAACTCAGAGGGTCTTCACACCTGAGCTCACCTCCTGCGCCAAGTCCCTTGGGTTCCACATTGACAAACACCTCTCTTTCAAGACAAGCATGGCTAAGAAAACTCAGACAGCTTGGTATCAGCTCTCCCTCCTGTGGAAAGACAAGCCCTTCTTCCACACAGCTTTAGATCCACCGTTCAAGCACTGGTCCTATCTCACCTAGATGGGTAAATGCACTCCTTGATGGCCTCTCATCGTCCTCCTTTGCACCCCCGAGAAGTGGCCTACAGGCAGCCTCATGCCTCATCAAGTATCTACGCAGATACAAACACATCACCCCGACCCTCATCGACCTTCACAGCCTCACACTGCTCGCACAAATCACCTTCAATTTTTACTGCATAATCTATAAGGCAGTCGCCCTCAAGTCACTTAGCTACCTCACCGAGAAACTCAGCATCTCCGGCAGACAGCACAACACCGCAAGCTAGGACACGTACAGACTTGAAATCCGCTGCTGCAAAATTGCAAGGACCAGAAAACAAGCCTTGTCTGCCTACCTCCACGACTATGGAACCTCCTCCCCATTAGTATCAGACTCAACCCCACGCTCCTACAATTCAGAAAAGAACTCAAGACCCACATCTTCAAGGAGTCCCTCCTCCTCAACACCTAGGCCATCACATCCCCCTTTGCGTCACCTGACACACTAGATGCCACCTGCACCACTCCTCCCTGCCACCCGGTACAACTGTACCCCTCCTCTCGGCCCCTCTGTAACCTACCCCCCTGCTGTATATCTATACGTTTGATAGCTCTGATAAGTACTCCGTTATGTAGCTGTATTGTTGTATACCTCTGTAAAGCACTCCATTGCTTCTCAAATCTAGGTCCACGCTCAATAAATACAATAATAATAATAATAATAATAATAATAATAATAATAATAATAATAATAATAATAATAATAAAAGGTGAGGGGAATGAGGAAAGAATTAAAGCAGTTGTAATGAAATGTTATGTGATGGGCATTTGCATAGCACCTTTCACCATTGGTATGGCCTCAACGTGCTGTAGGCTGAATGCCCTTGGGGACCGTAGCCCAAGTATGGGAAATTTGTCAGGGAGTTATAGAATGTGTGTGTGAATTTTAGCCAATATGAATGTAGGTTGGGGTGACAAAGTCCCTGCTGGTCACCCATATCCCTAAATGAATTATTCACATGGATTAATACCCAAACCACCGAGATCAAGTTCACGATGAGCAACAGCGTACACACCATCAACTTTCTTGACCTTACCATCAAGGTACAGGATGAGAAACTGATCTGTACCCTATTCAAGAAAGAGACTGACCGCAATACTATCCTACACTACAGGAGCAGTCATCCGAAGCACCTGATTGGACAATTTACCAGTTGGACAATTTTTAAAAGTTAAGAGGAACTGTACCGAAACAGCAATACAGACAACATGCAACTGATCTAGAGAATAGACTACAAGCCAGAGTTACCCTAAAAAGCTCCTAAAAAAGAGCCCTATTTACACCAAGGGAATCTTTACTACTACCTAAATCTCAGACAACAGAGCAGAACACCATTACCAATGTAAGCACATTTAGTCCATACAAAGATAAGAGGAATGATCAAACAATTTTGGCCTTTGGTACAACTAAGCCTCCCGGAAGAACCGAGCCCTAGGATGGCTTTGAAAAGGTCAAAGAACTTAAAGAAATACCTGACCTACGCAAGACTTACCAAGAAGACCACAAGAACTGGCCTTTGGAACCTCAGAGACATCAGAGGCCACTACCCTTGTGGATCATGCAATGTCTGTAAATTCACAAACAAAATAAAATCATTCAAGGTGGACAACAATAGACTGGAACTTAAATCTTTTTTCCAATTGCAAAACCACAAACGTCATCTATATCATAGAATGCCCTTGTGGAAGCAGATATGTGGGCCAAACCCAAAGACAAGTAAACAAACAAATTGTTTGAACACCGCTCAAAAATTCAGTGTAAGACCCATAATGCCCCTCTGGTCTCCCACTTAATGGAATACCAGCATGGCCCTGACGACATCCGCTGGTGGGTCATTGACAGAGTGACAAACAACATGAACGTGAGAAATGCCCTAAACCACAAAGAAGCTTGGTGGATGTTTAAATTGAAATCCATCAGCCGAAGACTCAATGAAGCACAACCTACAGATCCCTACAATTGAGCACCCCGAGCCTTCCAGCTACAGGGGCCCCCATTCTTCGAAACCCCAGTCTCCCACCTTACCACCCTATTTGTAATACAGGCCACAACAGGGGAAGGCACCCAGCCCTAACCTTACTCCACCCACAGAGACGTAGTTTTTTACATAAATAACTCCTCCCCCCTCCACTGGCACTGTGCCCCTACTGAGGGGTAGCCTCTACCCATCAGAGTTACATAGGGCGTATATGCCATCGGGCATAGACAAGGCCTGCTCACCTTTATTCTTAATGTACATCGCTCCCACACACAGCACTCCCAAAAGGTCGCCTTTACTACATTTCGACAGACCATCTGTCCAGCTAGGCCAAGACACAGGTAATACAGCCCACTGCCTAGGGACAGGGGTCCGCATTTCTTAACTAACAACCGCGGATCAGGCCAGGTTCAAACCTTAGTGACACCCGTCTCCTGGTTGCCATTGCATCGCTGGCAAACATTACCCCACAGCACTCCGCATGCGCGTTATGCTTTTTGCCACAACACATCTGCACATGCGTGTTAAAGAAGAGAAACCGCTCCACACAGCGTCGCATACCAGTGCACTGAGAGAAGAAGAAATGCTGCCAGACCCACGGCAGCATAGACCGCAGCAACCAGTTGAAAGTCTCATATAAGTTAATAGCCGACCAACATGCAATTATAATTACTAGAACCTACATAGAATGAATTTCGCTCATGCCCATGGCATGAAGACGCACGCTCACAGACACATGCTTTAACCCAGACCATCTCCAATTACAACGGGCGCATGATTCAGCCACCCGACACAACTTGAAGACGCTACCTTTGCATGGAGTGAAGCGATGCCTAAGACACATGAACCAAACGGGAAACAAGGTAACACCTTTGTGTTACACATCCCCACTTAAACCCCTTTCCTGCAACAATTTTACAATGTTGTGATGCAGCCACCCTGCTCAGCCCTGTAGCACAGGAGCCAACAGGTGGCCATGTCATCAGCATAGAGTTTTAAATTACTCCTTCATTCTCTTTTGATTTGCAGAATCCCCGAACCTAACTAATGAATGGCCTTACGCATGCCAAGTATGAGGGACTACAACCCAACACCACCACAGCTACTTTAGGCGTAGCACACATTTCACCACGAAGTTCATAGGCCAAGACTGCTTCTAGCACCTGCAAGTCCTCCAGAGGGACACCAACAAGGTTTGTGTTGCCCCCATTCTAAAAAGAGACTGATCACAGCCTCCTAACTCCCCCCAGAGCTACCCTAAGGGACCCTGTTTTTAGCAGCTTTCTAAAACCATCTTTCATCTTTATGTGTTCCTCCTCTAAAGAGACACAATCTGAGGCCCGGAAGAAGGCGCACTCATCCATAGCCGGACCATCCCTGGACAAAGCACCCATGCGGCTGTAAAGTCTGCGATACACATAGGGCTTACTGCCCTGACTTAAAAATAAGATAAAATAATGCATTAGCCAATTAAAATATGCTGTGCAAATCTACACCAATTGTAGGTTTTTTGTATGCTGACTGAACCTGTGAACTAAATAGCAGCTCTTTGGAGGGTTTCACAGAGCAAATTGATTCAAGGCAGGCATTTTCAGAATAGCAAAAACGTACATGAATCTTGGTAAGTTAAATACAATAAGTGGCAGGACGCCTCCTGGTTTCATAAGTCACCCATGTTGAGCAGGCATGTGGCTGGGTGCAGATATGTAGTCTGAAGTGTATGTGAGAGGGAATTACTATGTGTGCAGCTAGACCGAAATTTCTTCTTTGGGGATAGCTGCATGCTAATGGCAGAGGTGTTGTGCAAAGAATGTGAAGCAGGAGAGACATTATATCTTGCCTGTTTACTGATCACATTGGAGTTTATGGGAATCTGATTGGCCAATTTCGCTCTGTGTACCCAGGCAGGGCCAAAGAATTTTAGTATGCAGCAGTACTCATTTTCCTTATTCCATTTGTGTGACTATGAGTGCTTTGTGGGCTGGAAAACATCATTGAAATAATCCCCATTGTGGTCCACAGATTATTGTAATTGGTTATTTATAACGTGCTTAATACCCAAAGGTTTCGAAGCACGGACCCAGGTATCGAACCTCAGTTGTTCCTCATCGTATTGCTTCCAAGGCGAGTGCGTTGCCCCTGAGCTATCCCACCCGAGACTAAGCCATAGTTGGTCAATGGAATCAGCAATGACAATTAGAAAACAAATTTCGGATTGCAGCCGCTGGGTGTCCCCCACCCTCGGGAGGATGAGTGAGCATACCAGATGGGTGCATTGTTGCCCAAAAAAGAGAAATTGTATTTAATGCCTGGGGAGTATGGGTCAGGTCCACAAGCGTGAGCCAGGTTTTGTACCTGTCATGTGTCTGTCCAGACTCCATGGGCCTGGTTAAAACCTGAATACCATATACGTGTTCTAGTGGCAGCCAACCAACCGGACATGCCCACTGCCATAGTGGGTGGTATGAGGACACCTGGGGAATTGCTAGAGGTCATTATCCTGAAAAAAGTGGGCAAGATGCTAGTGGCCCTAGGCCACATGCGGTGGCTACTATGGCTCATTTGTGCATGTCCATGGCAATGTGACCACTGCAGTCATGCCAATTAGACAAATTGGGTGGCTTGGGGAGAGCTGCAGGAGCATTGCAGAATGTCATAGAAAGGTGGCCATTGTGCATGGCCCCAGGCCATGTCCAGTGGCAACAACTGGCGGCTTAGGGGTCCATGAGACATGGCTAAAGGCAATACACCAAGCAAAGCGGCCACTGAGCGTGTTTATAGGCAATGCCCAGTGGTCACTGGGAGTGGCCTTAGTGAGTCTCTTGGGGGTGCACAACCTAAAACCTGTGGCCTAAGACTCTTGCCAGAGTCCAATGAACAGAATGGGTGGCTTGTGGGTGTCAATAGTATGGCAGAGCAGCAAATTGGCAACTGTGCAATGCATCAGGCCATGTCCAGTGGCCACAGTGGGTGGCCTGGGGCTGCTTGGGGCTTGTTCCACAATGATGCCTGAGCTCACTGAACCCAGCAGGCAGCCTGGGGGTGTCCGGGGGATTGTCAAAGGCCATGCTCCAGGTGAATTAAGATTGAGGGCATGAGTGTAGGCCTTACTCTGTGGCCATTGGGGCCTCTTAAGGGTGCAGCTAGCTAAATGGCAACTGGGGATTGCAACCATGCCCAGGGTCCACAGCTGATGACTGAAGGCCGTCCAGGTTTGGCTAAAGGCCATATCCTAATCAAAGTGGCAACTAGGCGAGGTCTTTGGCTATTTCCAGTGGGCACACTGAGTGTCTTTTAGAGGGTTGGGGCATAGACTAAGGCCAAAGCCCAGAACCCGACTAACAAAGCTGGGTGCTTGGAGGTACTGAGGCATAGCCCAAGGCCATGCGCAAGACGGACTAGATACAGTAGGTGGACACTGGGTATGGCGGGGGCAATGTCCTGGGGCCAGAGGGGTTTGTTTGGGGATTTCCAGGGCAAAATAGTTGCTGTGTATGTCAGAGGACCATTGCAATTTGGCAAATTGGGTTGGCTGACGGTGTCCAGGACATGGTCTCTCCATACAAGTTGGACCCTAGAATTGGCTGCAGGACATGCCCATTGACACAGTGCGTGGATTGGCATGTGCGGGGCATGGTCAAACGCCATTCCCCAGGCAAGTGGCCATTGGACAAGGCCCCACAGGCTGGGTTAGGGCTGCCTTGACCATGGATTCAGGCCCAATGCCCCAGGTAAAGTGTCAACTGGGCATAGCACCAACCCATGACCAGTGGCCACTTCATAATGTATAATACATGTGCGTGTATGTTTGAACATGTTTTGGATAAAATATCTGTGGGAATAAATTACTTATACAATGTTTGCCTCTGTTGATCTTGGACTGGCCATTATAGGGATAGGGGTTTGTACCCCAGTTGTCAGTGAGTGATTGGGTATTAATGCCTTTTCCTTATGCCCTATGCAAATTGACCCCTGGTCATGGCTTCAGCCCTTTGGACACATTGACTGTTTGGGTGGTGTCTATGGCATGGCTGAACGCCTTACCACTGTCAAAATGAACCCCCTGGGGATGGTTGTAGACCATACTTATTGAATATAGTGGAGCTCATAGAGGATCCACGGACGTGGCCAACTGTCATACCTGAGGTAATGTGCTCATTGGCATGGCCGTAGGTACTGCCCAGTGGCTACATTGCGTGGTTTGGGGTTCCCTGACCATGGCAGTATCACAGGTTGACTGGGCACAAAGGCTGTCAAGAAAGAGGACAGGGCATGGCTAAAGGAATCCCTCACGAAATGGGTTCAGGTGTCATGGGTACAGTCCATGCCCAGTAGACTGGCTGAGGTTCTGGGAAGTGCCAGGTACACAGTCATACCCTGGTCAAAGATCCCAGTGGGCACTGATGGATGCTAAACTCAGTGTGCTCTGTAGGTATATCAGCGTATATCATGAGAAAACTAAATAATCAGTGCAAACACCTCGGTTAAAGGGACGTTATGTTTTCTCTGAAAAAACCTTTTAAAGTCAGTAAAAAACATTGTTTAAGTGGACACAAGGGTTGCACCGCAAAACAGCGAAACCACACAAATCTATAAAATTGTATTTCTAAAGGAACCATAACTTGGTGATAGCAGTACACGGCAAACACAGAACACATCCGAAATAGAATGCAAAGATTATTTTCAAGGGACGATTCCCGTGGCAACGAGATCAATGTGAGACATCTTGAGCAATGCCGGGCAATGACTTTCAGTTACACTCGACAAAAAATAAGAATGCACGTTTCAAAGATTCCTCGAGATGTTTGTATCACAGTACTCATGCTTCAAATAGAGTTTTGAAACCTTTGCAATTGACGTCATCAGGGACGTCATTTGGGGGTTCCCAGGGGTCGCACCTGCGACCCCTGAGCTCTCCCTTGCTACCCCTGTGGTCTCCCTTGCTACCCCTAAAAAACAAAACATAAGACATCTATTTTTTTCATTATTATTGAAGCTCCTGGGCTGTGGCCAGCACCATGTGGCTCTTTGTTTCTGGAGTAGCTGGCTTCCTTGTTCAGGCCTCTTAAAATAACAGAGGGTTCCACAAGTGTAACACTTTGAGCAGTGACCCTAAATAAGAAAGAATAACACATAATTTGTCTTTCTGGAATTCTATACAATAATTGATAGACTTGTTAAAGGCTTGTTTCAGGCACACTTCAGGGGGTGAGTCACTGATTTAGTCTGTTCTTAAACAACTCAAATTTGCAATGCAGATAAAAACCTCCAAAAAATGTTGCATCTATAGCATGTATTTTTCTGCCGTTATTTCTGTTATGATCATTAAAAGACATCCTCTGTGTCCTCAGTCACTTGACAAACTCCTTGTGCCTAAAAGCTTGTGTACAGTGTAAAAATGTTTGTCCATACCAAATAAAGTGGCCCTGGATTTAAATGTGCCACAATTAATGCTTTGTGTAATGTGTCTATCTTTCCTATCTCCATGGAATGCTGTTCTGGATGCTTATTTGCATGTATGAAGTAAAGAGGGCCCAGAGTATGGGATGCTGTGTGAGTGCCCTGCTTTCCCTGTGCTACTCTAAATTCTTTCATACACAGTTATGAACCCTCCCAATGGTATGTGTTTTGCCAACCTCTGAAGCCTGAACAGTAGATCCACGCTGGATTGACATGTGTCTAACTCTGCACCAGACCTGCAGATGACCTGGCCTGCTGTTAAATCTCAGTTACCAGTTTAATGGTATCCACTACAGAGTGTTATTTGCTTTCTGACTTTGAGAACATTCAGACACGTAATTTCTCATTTTACTATAGCTGGTGAGCTAACTATAGTTGGTAAGATAGCTCAGTGGGTTGAGTGCTAGCTGTTGCGATGTGTGTGTGATCTGCGGGTTGCAGGTTCAAATCATAGCAAGGCCAACTCAGCCTTTCATTCTTCTGAGGTTGATAAGTGAGTACAAACATAGGATGGATTTTACTGAGGGTGAACACTAACAATTAGGCTCAAGAGAGAGACATCAATGAATGAATCAAAAGGTTTGATGCAAAAATCAATTTGAGGACCAATATTAGGGACATTTTGGCTGAACGGAACGACTACAATGATGCCTGTATTACAAATAGGGTGGTAAGGTGGGAGACTGGGGGCTCCCAAGTTTTTATTTCGAAGAACAGGGCCCCTGTAGCTGGAAGGCTCAGGGAGCTCCATTGTAGGGGTCTGTAGGCTGTGCTTCATTGAGTCTTCTGCTGATGGATTTCAATTTAAACATCCACCAAGCTTCCTTGTGGTTTAGGGCATTATTGTTAGGTTGGGTGATATTGTGTGTATATTTGTTCCTTATGAAGAGCTTAAGAGTAAGTGCTATATAATAACACATCATTATGATTTGGCCTTGGACGTCTGCTTGCATTCACAGTAATTTGGTATTATGGGCCTATACACACTTATATTAACGATAGATATGGTGATGCATTATTGTATGAAATGTATATCACATTGCAGTGATATCATAACCATATTCCTCGTAGTGTATTCAGGAATGATGCTACATGATGCGACTTCCTATTCTGTCAAGGGGGGAAAGGTTGTGTTCCATCGCTTCCCTTGATGTCACTTCAGGGTGGAGTCAAATGACATCACTTCCTGTGATGCCATTAGAGGTCAAGGGTCATGAGATGTCACTTCCGCTACCCCAGGCATTTTGGTGAAATGACAATCCATGGATGTCACCAGTGTATTGTATATCTAATTTGCCACTGCACAGTCCTCTGTAGTCTCGTTCGCCACAGCAAGCCAAAGCCTTGCTCATTCTCTTCATGGCTACCAGACATCGCTAATTTTCCCCAGCACTGCAGCGGGATTGCGACTACGTCTGCAAAGTTGAAGCTCGTGCATGACCATTGTTTTCGCGTTTTCATCTTTTTGTGGTGCGTCAGTGAGAGGTGGCCTTCCTTCCACCTGTGAGTGTCTCCTAGATTCCTGAGGAGATTTAGGTGAAATTTCCAAGAAAACTTACTGGAATGTGCATTTGGTACCACTGCTTCCAGTGACCCTGGCCACAGGTATGTTTACTGGAGCAATCTTGAACAGTTGAATCCGTGATGTCAGAGATTCAGGAATTTGCATACATTTCACAAGACAGCTGGGGGGATGGGAAGAAAGATATGGAGAAGAGAAACAAAGAGAGAGAGAAACTGAAAAAGAGAGGCAGTGAGGCAGAGGGGATGTGAAGAAGACAGAGCGAGCCAGTGGGAGCAATAGATCATCATTTTGGGGGGACATTTGCAGAGGGAAGGGTTATCTGGAATTTGCTATGATTGGGTCATACAGTCCCTCTTCAGAAATAATACACTGTTGTACACTCACATAGGATTTTAGGTACTCGCATGACAAACAGGCAGCAAAAGTGCCACCACACGGCATTCCAAAGGCGGTTAGCTAGCCGGCTTGCTTTATAACACTAATTCGGCTTATTCGGTGTGATGTTCAGGGTACAAAATACGCCTTTCCTTACAAAGCTATCATTTTAAACACATTGCAGTTTTATATTGAAAATGGCAAGCACGCCTGGGATTTAGACCTCTTACAAATTGATGAAAACAGGTGGCCTCTCCATGGCGTGTGCCACTTTGAAAACCACGCTAAATAAATGTATAAATACCGTCCAGCCTAATACTCCACATACGAAATAGACTGCTAGTCCGAGCCCCTTTCCATTTCTTGGAGCTGTATTCAGCTGCGCATGCTCAAATCTGAAGGAGCTTTGCCTTGACCCCACACGTTGACCCGGGAATCCGCAGAGATTGCTCATTTAGAGGAAAAGGGGCTTGAGGATTTGAGTTGCGCCCCGACAGGAAGACATCTCGCGAGTTCTTTGGGGGATTAAAGAAAGTCAAAGGTCATTGAGATTTAGACTTAACAGAGGGCCCTAATCACTATCTTTCTTGGCAGTGTGGAAAGCTCATCAAACAATTCTCAGTGGGGTAGGACCTGCCTCTCTTGGTGACAGACCACGGTGACTTCTTTAGGCTAACATTTTAAGGTATTAAGCAATGCATTCATTTTCCCGGCTTTAAGTGGAGCCCACGGGAATCTGTGCAGCACGACTTTGAATCAAGGAAAGGGAGAGATAATGGGCTGCTACAACATTTGGCATGGTAACACGTTTTTACAATTAAGGGCCACTGAAAACCTACCCCAGAGCTATATTTTAAGAGAAATGGCTGAGTGGAGCAACAAGAACCTGAATGTCCTGGGAGGATAGCTCAGCAGCAACTTGCTCGCCTTGGTTCAATCCCCGGATCTGCGCTTAGAAACCTCCTACGTTATAAATAAGAGACATTCCTGTAACAGTACCTCGATGCCCCCGGGCTGTGTGAGCGCTTTAAAAATTCAAATAAATAAATACATTGTGAATTAGTGCCTGTATATATGAAGCAGAGAGCATATAGGACAAGTACTCGAGTGATATACTATATTTGAGAGCAACATTTTAACAAATCATCCTTTTTTCCCGCCTTATCATCGGCACATAGCACCAGTGCACTACCTCCAAAATCTACCAGCGGTGCAGCCCATACACTTGCTTATAAAGCTATGTGTGTATTTACACAAGTGGATATCACCTGTTCATTAAGTAGAGCCCCTCATTTCAAGAATAGTTTGTCCGCAATGCGCCAGAGCATTAACAGACGTTCTAATGCATTCAGGCACAAAGCACAGTCAGAGCATTGGCGACCAAGGGGTAGCAAACTCCCCTGTGATGTGAGCAACCCCTTCAGTGCACCCCACCAATGACCTTAGTTTCTTTAAAAATGTTATTGCAATAGTGGTATTATTACTATTGCTGAGAACTGTGAGGATATCAGGGTGGCCTGTGGTCTAGGATAATCACAGCTGTCCCTCTCAGCTGACATATTTGCCTCCTATTTATTCTCCAAAATAACTGAAACACAACACCTTGATCACCAGTGTATCACTCACAGCCTGTTCTTTATCTCCACCTCCCTCTGCCCAGCTCTCTTATCATTCCCACCTCTCTGGCGCCTCCACACTCTAGCTCAAACCCATTCTCCGTGCAGCCAAACCATCCTGCCCTCCTTCTAAACCCTTTGCACTCACACCATCCACACGCTTTCATCTGGCACCTCATCCTATGGCGCCTTCCTCTTCAATCAGGTCTCCAATGACAACTCCACTCCCTCTTCCTCAATCTCCTTTCCTCCTGTCCGCCTACCCCATTCACCCATGGTGTACAAAGTTGAGGTTCTCTGCTACAGTAACTTTGAAAGTTAATCATTGCATAATGCCACTGCTAGCCACCAGGATCAACTTACTGAATGCTGGGCAAACTTGACTATTCTAGCCTCCTCTTAGAGAGCCCCTGGACTCTTTTATGCCTGTTAATAAAAGTTCTAAACTTTGCTACCTGCGCCATCTGAAAGCTACCTAGATCCTCCTACAGCTCAGTGCACCACAATCACGACAGATGGCCATCTCTGCCAGATCACTGCCTCCTCACATTTCTATGCCTCATCTTCAAATCAATTCCCGGCCTTGCCCCCCATTGCCTTGCTGTCTGCATCCCCTGCTGCTCTCCTTACCGAACTCTGTGATCCTCATCTCTCAGCAACTCCTCCCATGTCCACTCCTTCACACTGGTAGCCCCTCTGCATTTGGAATGCTCTCCCCTGCCAACAGAGTCATCCAACCAACGGAACAGTACTACAAGACCATGCTCACAAATCCACTTTGTCACTAACAACTGGTGTATCCTCAACCGCCCTGCTTCCTCCTGAGCTGACCGTCTAGTCCACTCCTCTGCTGCAGTCTTGTGTGTATATGTCTGCATACATGTATCTAACACTTGTGGAAATAATAGCTAAAGGCCCAAGTGTCTATCGTATTGATGTATGTTTCCTAGTCCACACCCACTGTGTATGTTCTTTTTCGGTACCCCCTCACCAACTGGCTTCTTCTCAACCATACAATGTAACTTGTAAAGGCGCCCTGATTAGTTTTTGCCTCTTCTATCTTTTCTGCATTGAAGGCCCAGTTCATGGAATTTTTTGCACGGTTTAAAGTGACTTTGCACTGCTGAAAAGTGACTTTGCACTGCTGAAAAGAGGCTTTGCACTGCCGATACAAACCCTGATTCATGGAACTGTCTGTGCAAAGTGTATTTCTGCAGTGCAAAGTCAGTACAACGTGATTTTTGCAGTACAAAATGACTTTGCACTGCAAAAATATACTCTGCACAGTTTCATGAAACAGGGTTTGTGTAGGCAGTGCCAAGCCACTTTTCAGCAGTGCAAAGTCACTTTGAACAGTCAAAAAATTCCACGAATCGGGCCCTTCACGTGTTTTTGGTAGAAAAGCCCTGCAAACTACCCCCCAAAAAAAAATACACATTCAAAACTCTTCCCAAGAAAGCCATTAGTGGCTTGCAGGAGCACAGGCTCGAGTTGGGCAGAGAAGGAGAAACAGTGATTGCACCCAAACAGACACTGGAGTAAAGGGGGTGCAAAAACATATTCATTACATACCGCTATGAATCAGTGTTTTGCATGGCCTCAAGTCTGAATAGTTAAAGAGCTCTCAAATACCGAATTAATAAACACGATTGCACACAGCAAAACGAATAATACTTAATTTTGTCTAAATTACGTGCACAGTCCCCCCTCCCCCCTCTACCCCCCCCCCCCTCGCCGAATGACTATAACAATGATCCTCAGGCCAAAAGAAAGCAGGCCTTATTGCAATTTCTCAGTCGCCGTATAACATATCCAATGCAGCCGTTTCAATTCACTTTATACTCTTTTTTCATTTTATTTTCTTCTCTTTGTTCTTTTAATCCTCCTTAGAATGTAGAATGCATTTAATATGCACTTCCCTGCAGTTCCAATGAATGTACACACTAATCAGTTGTGTTGCCGATAAAGCAAAGCGTGTGCATTAGCTGATTCGGTGCAAGTGGGGTGGCAAAATCCAAGGGAGGTACACGAATGCCTTACCTCCCTCTCACCCTTATACGGGCAAACCATTCGTGGTATGTACCTCATGCATGACAGAAACCCAGTCCATTGGAGCCCACCGACTACTTGTTCAAAATCTGTGAGATTCAGCGCTAGAATCACACGAGTGCATACTGATGACCAACCATTTATCAAGAGTTAACATTTTAATGCCTGGCTAGTAGTTTGTAACTGGACATTTTTACCATTTCAAACAATTATCGTGCTGAACAAAAGCATGCACCCAAAATCGGTGGCGTCGCCAGGAATCAAATAGGAAGGGCACAGAGGGGGCCACAGACAAAAGTAGGGGGGCCACAGACAAAAATAGGAGGGCCGCCTATTAAAGGGCAATGTGTGACGTCAGAAGCACTCCTCTAGAGAATCTTTTGTGCACACCAACTACCACACCCCTTTTGTGCACATCCCCTCCCATCAAAAATTAGGCACTAAACCATTAAGGGGCCGATTCATGGAACAAACGTGCTCCGAAAATCTTCGCGCAAGCATGCGCAAGCATGCGCAAGCGGAAAAAAACAGGTGCACGCGCACGCGTGCGATTCATGGAAGTCCCTGCGCGTGTTCACCGCGGGATGTGCGCCAAACCCATGCATGGCGCACAAGTCACTGCAACATCGCGAAAGGCGTGCGCGACGCGCACAGTGAAAGCGCACAACCTCAGCGCACACACCAGAAAGTGGGCGGGACATGGGGCGTAACGCGCGGAATGGGGAACAACACGGGAAAATAAGGGCGTAACTGGGGATGTACTGCAGGGAAGCAGACGGAACGCCCACACGCACTCGAACCACACGTATTCATGGAATCGAATAGGGCAAAGCCACGCACAGGCAAAGACACGCACAAGCTGAAACACGGCCGCCACACGAAGGCAGGCGGTAGAGTCCCAGCGCATCAAAAAAGTGGCGCGCGGGAAGTCAAATACGCGATTGAGCGGGGTACGTGGATTTCAGGGGTGCGCGAGAAATTCTACACGCGATTGGCCTGGGTACGTGTATTACAGGGGTGCGCGAGAAAATCTACACGCGATTGGTCTGGGTACGTGGATTTCAGGGGTGCGCGAGAAATGCTACACGCGATTGGCCTGGGTACGTCTATTACAGGGGTGCGCGAGAAAATGTACACGCGATTGGGCTGGGTACGTGGATTTCAGGGGTGCGCGAGGAATGCTACACGCGATTGGGCTGGGTACGTGTATTACAGGGGTGCGCGAGAAAATCTACACGCGAATGGGCTGGGTACGTGGATTTTAGGGGTGCGCGAGAAATGCTACACGCGATTGGCCTGGGTACGTGTATTACAGGGGTGCGCGAGAAATCCTACACGCGATTGGGCCTGTGCGAGTGGGGCAGTGTATTATGTGGGTGTGCGGGAAGTTGAAGAGGTGAATTGCCAGTGTGGGTCCTCCCAGGTCTCCCCTCTACCCCCTCCACGACCTCTGCAGGCAGCCCACACCACACCACAGGGGACTAGCCTGCACCCCTGGTCATGTCCCGCAGGCAGCCCATCCACCATGGGCATGCCCCCCAGCCAAGCCACATGTCCCCCTGCACCCCCACCCCCCAGCACTGCGGGGCACCTGCCAGCAGGCCCCCAACCATGTCCCACTCATGTCCCCTTGCACCCCCACCCCCCAGCAGGCCCCCACTCATGTCCCCTTGCACCCCCACCCCCCAGCAGGACCCCACTCATGTCCCCCTGCACCCCCACCCCGCAGCACTGTGGGGCACCTGCCAGCAGGCCCCCAACCATGTCCCACTCATGTCCCCCTGCACCCCCACCCCCCAGCAGGCCCCCACTCATGTCCCCTTGCACCCCCACCCCCCAGCACTGTGGGGCACCTGCCAGCAGGCCCCCAACCATGTCCCACTCATGTCCCCTTGCACCCCCACCCCCCAGCAGGCCCCCACTCATGTCCCCTTGCACCCCCACCCCCCAGCAGGCCCCCACTCATGTCCCCCTGCACCCCCACCCCCCAGCACTGTGGGGCACCTGCCAGCAGGCCCCCAACCATGTCCCACTCATGTCCCCCTGCACCCCCACCCCCCAGCACTGTGGGGCACCTGCCAGCAGGCCCCCAACCATGTCCCACTCATGTCCCCCTGCACCCCCACCCCCAGCAGGCCCCCACTCATGTCCCCTTGCACCCCCACCACCCAGCACTGTGGGGCACCTGCCAGCAGGCCCCCAACCATGTCCCACTCATGTCCCCCTGCACCCCCACCCCCCAGCAGGCCCCCACTCATGTCCCCTTGCACCCCCACCCCCCAGCAGGCCCCCAACCATGTCCCCTTGCACCCCCACCCCCCAGCACTGTGGGGCACCTGCCAGCAGGCCCCCAACCATGTCCCACTCATGTCCACCTGCACCCCCACCCCCCAGCACTGTGGGGCACCTGCCAGCAGGCCCCCACTCATGTCCCCCTGCACCCCCACCCCCCAGCAGGCCCCCACTCATGTCCCCTTGCACCCCCACCCCCCAGCACTGTGGGGCACCTGCCAGCAGGCCCCCAACCATGTCCCACTCATGTCCCCCTGCACCCCCACCCCCCAGCACTGTGGGGCACCTGCCAGCAGGCCCCCAACCATGTCCCACTCATGTCCCCCTGCACCCCCACCCCCCAGCACTGTGGGGCACCTGCCAGCAGGCCCCCAACCATGTCCCACTCATGTCCCCCTGCACCCCCACCCCCCAGCAGGCCCCCACTCATGTCCCCTTGCACCCCCACCCCCCAGCACTGTGGGGCACCTGCCAGCAGGCCCCCAACCATGTCCCACTCATGTCCCCCTGCACCCCCACCCCCCAGCACTGTGGGGCACCTGCCAGCAGGCCCCCAACCATGTCCCACTCATGTCCCCCTGCACCCCCACCCCCCAGCACTGTGGGGCACCTGCCAGCAGGCCCCCAACCATGTCCCACTCATGTCCCCCTGCACCCCCACCCCCCAGCACTGCGGGGCACCTGCCAGCAGGCCCCCAACCATGTCCCACTCATGTCCCCCTGCACCCCCACCCCCCAGCAGGCCCCCACTCATGTCCCCTTGCACCCCCACCCCCCAGCACTGTGGGGCACCTGCCAGCAGGCCCCCAACCATGTCCCACTCATGTCCCCCTGCACCCCCACCCCCCAGCACTGTGGGGCACCTGCCAGCAGGCCCCCAACCATGTCCCACTCATGTCCCCCTGCACCCCCACCCCCCAGCACTGTGGGGCACCTGCCAGCAGGCCCCCAACCATGTCCCACTCATGTCCCCTTGCACCCCCACCCCCCAGCAGGCCCCCACTCATGTCCCCCTGCCCCCAGGTCCTGACGAAACGCAATCATGGCAGTAATGGCCAGCATACCCAGCACAAACACCCAGCCAAGGATTGCATCCACCCACATAGTAGATGCAATTACATGATACAACCCCAATGGCAAGTATGTAAATGAACACATGTCCGTCACACACACATACACAATGGGTGCAAGTGAATATCAAAACCCATATCATGACATGCATGAAACCAATGAGAAAATACCACAAATGTAAGTAATAAATATATATATTAAAGATGAAAATGAAGTAAAGAAAAAAAACACACAACAATGGGGATGACAAAACTAATGGTCCATGTCCGAGAACTAATAGAAAAAAATCAAAAAACAAAGGAATCCAAAAACTAATGTAGTCCAAAGCAAAATAATGGGGGGAAAAAATAAGGAAAAACCATTGCCTCATGGTGAACTGAAATATAAATCCAACAAATGTTTTCCAAACATCAAACTATGTACAAGAATATCCCAGGGTCCATGAGCCCAACACCATAAATGAAACCTACTACTACTAACTAATGAAAAAAATATATACAGAAAAGTGGCCATTGTCCGAGCGGTCCAAAAAAAACTTAAAAAATAAAGGAAACCTAACACTAACTAACTAAAGAACTATATACAATGGCAGCGGGCAAGTCCTGCGGCTCACTCTGTGATGTTGCCGGCCAGGGCATCATCGAACTCCATGTCGATGTCCCGGAGGCGGGACTCTGTCCTGGCCCCGAGGTCTCGCAGGGACAACCCCGTGTCCACCTCAAACTCCCTGCGAGCTTCCTCGAGGCACTCAGCCCGCCTCAACGCCCGACGCATGGAGAACTCCGCCCTGACCATGGTGAGCCGCTCCTCTTCCGCCCGCTGCCGCTCCGCACCTATCCGCTGGACCAACTGCTCCCACACGGAAGACACTGCCATCCCAGGGTTCACCTGCCCTCCGGCCGATGCCTGCCCCTCTGATCTTGATGGCCCCGAGCCATGATGCCTCCCACGTCGAGCCTGCTGCTGCCTCCGACGCCACTGCCTCTGCCAGCACGACGGCATCCAGGCTGATGGAATCCACCGATGCCGTCGTGCACGTGCCCTGCCAGATGATGCCAGCACATCCTCCATCTGCAGGGGGACAGTTGCTGGTGTGTCCACCCCTGCTGGACCTTCGACTCCCGACTGTGGCAGGGATGGGGTCCCCACCGAGCTGGCTGCGTTGGTCGGGGCAGGTCCACAGGGGGCCCTGGTGGCATCTGGGCCTGAAGACGGCATGGAGCACGACTGGCGCATAGCCCCCACAGAGGAGGAGAGGGTCGCCAGAAGGCCACACACATGTAAGAAACCCCCGACCATGGCGGCTCCCAAATGGTTCACGTACGCACGGTGCTCTTCGTGATGATGTGCATGCTCCTCCCGGGAAGCATGCACCTCATCACAAATGCCAGCCGTGCGCAACGCGACACCAATCAGGACCCTCTCCACACGACGAGGGGTCCCCTCGTCCGCAGGTAGAGGAGTGTCAGATGACATGGACATCTCCCCTACCTGCGGACGGGCCTGGGATGGGGCATCCCTGCTGGTGCATGGTGGTGCAGTCACAGTGTCAGGGACAGTGACATGCACAGGCACCTCCACGGCGACCTGTGCTGCCTCCTGCCCCTGGCCCTGGACTGCACCACTTGCACCAGCAGGAATGCCCCCACCAGGCCCCATGTGTGGCTCAGTAGCGGCCTCCTCCCCCTCTGTGGAAACCACCAACCTGGATGTCTCCACGCCGTCTTCCGCCGGTGCAAGCCCCTGTGGGGGCTCACCCACCCCTTCCGCTGCAGCCGTGGCGGCATCCCCGCCGCTCTGCTCCACAGCGCCTTCTCCGCCCTCTTCTTCACTTGCCACTGTGTAGAGGGAGACATAGAACACAAGCATCAGGGTACTGTACAATGGTCCCCTAGACAGGAAGCAACAGCAGATGAGTGGCACTGTCATACATCACTCCCATCATGTCCCTCCACAACACATGGGTCAGTGCAGGCAAAACACATACAGTAACAGGCATGGGGCAGGCCATGGACATTGGCATACATGACCAAGGGACTCATGATTCATACAATGTTGGTTTCAAACTCACATGCATCATGGGTCTTTCCATCACATGCACACACCTCACCGTAGTTCCATCCATCTGGCCTCGTGCACCACAGACGCAGTGGATACAAGGATGACTAGGCTGCATCAGTGAATCTGAACATTGTCACAGACATGTGTCATGCATCCATGGCGGTGACAAGTCACAGACACGCTGGTCAGACACACACACATGGACACTATACGTGTACATGGGACCAGCACCCATCCCTCACCCCCACCCATGTCCAGGAACAGAGACTGCCATGCTTCCATGTGTCCATTCCGCACAGAGCCCCCCATGTTGCAATAGAACACATCACTGTACTCACATGCCTGACCATGATGTCCCTGCACACACACATACGTACATGGCCTATGTCACACATACAGGCAGGTATCAGACAACCAGCACACTGCAACATGCCCTGTCTCACACAGCAATGCTTGGCCACTTACCGGCCAACTCCAGATGGGTCTGCCTCCGAAGGATCTGGGCGTGGAGCGCTGGGTCTACGCGTTCCAGGACCCTCATCTGGATGTCACTCAGGCGTGCCCGGCCCCCCTCCGCGAGGCGCCGGGCCTTATTGAGGGTCCTGGACCTCAAGTCCTCCCAGCGCTTCTTGATGTGCTTGATGTCGCGGGTTGCCACCCCCTCCGCGTTGATGGCAACCACTACATCGTCCCAGATCCTCTCCCGTCCTTCCTTGTTGGCGCATGGTCTTCCGAAGAGGGCATCATAATGCCCCAGGACATGCTCCACCAGGACACCAACTTCCTTCTCACTGAAGCTGGTGGCCCTCTGCCTCTCTGGCTGGGGGTCGCCACTGGTCTCAGATGGTGCTTGCCCCGACATGGCGACCCCCGAGGCAGGTGTGGGTGGGCAACTGGGTCCTGGGGCTGGGCTGTGGAGCGATGGTATCCCAGTCGGGAGTCTACTGTTCCAGCAGGGGTGGACACAGCAACTGGACCCCTGCAGATGGCTGATGTGCAGGCACCAAATGGCAGGGCACGGTGGCAGCAGGCAGGCAGGCAGGCAGCAGCAGATGGCACGTGGGAGGCTGCTCGGGGCACTGGGGGGGCAGTGATTCGGCCTTCTGGGCAGGAGCGTGGTCTTCCGTGTGTATTCGCGTGGCCAGCTTGATACGGAGTGATTTGGCACGTGAAAAATCTACACGTCAGCATGTAATTCGAGGAAAGGCCCTTAGCGCGTAAGCGCGTCTGCACGCATACGCATTTTCATTGGACCAAAGGCCCTCAGCGCGTGAGCGCGTCTGTGACGTGACGTGCGAGGGTGTATCCCTCATTGCACGTGATGACAGAACACACGTGGATTTCAACCAATCGCGTGTGAAAGTTCACGGCACCCCGGAACACACGTACCCAGGCCAATCGCGTGTAGAATTACTCGCGCACCCCTGTAATACACGTACCCAGCCCAATCGCGTGTAGAATTTCTCGCGCACCCCTGAAATACACGTACCCTGCTGAAATCGCGTGTGGAACTTCACGCGCACCCCCGGAATACACGTACCCAGCCCATTCGCGTGTAGATTTTCTTGCGCACCCCTGTAATACACGTACCCAGGCCAATCGCGTGTACGCTCGCTCCCCTCCAATCACACGCGATGACACCCGAATACGGGAAACACGTGCACGGCAAAAGACGTGCACAGGCGTCAACGAGTCCGCCCACACGGAGGCATCCCGCGGACAGCATAAAAGTGCGCGCAAACAACAAACGCGTATATACAGCGACGATGAATGCCCCATTTGTTGCTGCACTGATCGTGGGACACCACAGGAGGAGGAGAATAGCCAGGGCACGCATTTTTGCACCACGGACAAGCCTTTTTGGGATGCCTGACAACCAGGTCTACGGCAGGTATAGGTTTCCACCCCATATCATCCTAGACCTGGTCAGGGAGTGGGAAGATGACCTCACATCCGCCACCCTTTGCTCCCAAGCATTGAGCCCCTTGGAGAAGGTGCTCAATGTCTTGCATTTTTTGGCCACTGGGTCGTTTCAGCGGACCACTGCCATAGTGGGGGGGGTCTCACAGGCCACGCAGTCACGCTGCCTACACCAGGTACTGGCAATCATGACAGCGCACCCCTCAGTCCGCAGGCACATATACATGCCCAGAACACCCGCAGAAAGGCAGGCCGTTGTCCTGGATTTTTACAGGGTGGCACACTTCCCCAAAGTGCTCGGTGCCATAGATTGCACCCATGTGGCCCTACGTCCACCTAGGTCCACTGAGCACATCTACCGAGTACAAATGCCCCTGCACATGCATGCAAGTCACACACAGACAAATATCCAAACCCTAATAATCTCAATTATTATCACCTCCCCAGGGGACAGTGCCTACCCTCTGAGCAAACACATGATGACGCCAATCCGGAACCCCACCACACCACCCCAGGTAAGATACAACACTGCCCATATTGCAACCAGGGGCATAGTGGAGCGCACATTCGGAGTGCTCAAGTCACGTTTCCGCTCCCTTGACCGCTCTGGTGGGCAACTACTCTATGCACCACCAGTAGTGTGCAGGATCATTGTGGCAGCATGTGTCCTGCACAATGTTGCAACACGGCAGGGCGTCCCGGTGGACATGGTGGTGCCCCCACATCCCCAACCACAGGCACAGGCGCTGCCCATGGGAGGGGACAGGGCACGTGGCGAGGAAGCCCGGACCCAGCTTGTGGCCACATTTTTCACCTAAACTCCCACCCCTGCGGAGTGCACACAGGCCTGGCACATACCAGGTGACAATCGATGATGACAAAGTGACAGTCAACTGTCACAACCCTACCACCCTGAGATAGTTGCCATGGAAGTTCCACATCGTCTGCATCCCTAGCTACTTAAACACAAGCTATCCTGTGCAACCAAAATGCACACATATGACATGTGACATGACATGGGCCATACACAAGTATTCCAAGGCGCAATGAGGCAGCGGGGGGGAACAAGGGAACACAGAGAACGGTACTACTAGGCCAGGTGTCATTGAGATTGTGCAAGTGCAGGGGTAGGGGGAAGGGAAAAGTGCAAGGGGAAGGGTGGGGGGGGGGGTCCAGTACAGGGGAAGTAGGCCAAAAAAATAATACATAGGTCGCCTGGTGGCAACTGCAAAGGTAAGTGCAGACAAGTGCTGGGAAGGGAAGGCTGTAGGGATGGAGAGACAGTACTGCAGTGCAGGGGTTGCCAGGGTGGCAGTGCAAGTGGACAGTGGCTGGGCCAGGGACCGAGGTTGGTGAGAGTGTCCCAGTAGCAGCTCCTGTGCAGTTCCAGTGAAGAATTCTGCAAGGGAGAGGCAGAGAGTAAGCAGAAGCAAAGAGGAAGGTCTTGAGGTGCTTCCAGAACTGGAGATGGTTCCCCTCAAGTTCAAGTCAGGCAGGAAGTCTGTTCCAGGGGGAGGGCCCTGCTGCGGAGAGAAACCTACCCCCAGCTAGTTGCTCTGAGAAGCGGATGACCTGGACATGCAAGGTGTGCATCACACACACCTGCAAAACAGGCCATGGCCATCACTGTCATGTCAGTCAAACCCTCCCAAACATCAACATGACATGGCAAGCAATACCCATACACCGACGCAGTAACGATAAGGTACACATTGCCATGTCCTAAATGTACAGTGGCATCGGACAATGATGCCTGACCCGGAATCAGATGAAATGACAGACCAACAAAATGTCCCACCCAAAATAAGTTGTTTCCAAATGCATTGCAACAGTCGTAGACGTAACATCACAATGAATGCCTGTCTATATGCACATTATGCATTGCAAAATCAACACTGCAGCTCATGTGTGCAGTGTCCCACTCCTGCATCACACTGCTCAGCGCACAGCACAGTGAACAGCCATTGCGTGTGATGCACACCCTGAGCATCACATCTAAGTGACAGACTACATCAAACATCAAATTAGGCATGTACTGGAACCATAATCGGTCACAGAACATGTGCTGCCGGGACACAGTGGGCACCAGAAGGCAAACAGTGTACACGTGGATATGCAAGGGTGGGAGTACATGGAGTGCATCCGAGTGCAAGTGTGTGGTTCTGCAGGGACATACACTCCACATATGCATGTGCACTCAAGTGACCATCAGTGTTCCCTACACATCACATGTGAACATCCACCATGTGTACACCCCAGCATGTCAAACCACAACTATCCCCTCGCACCTGAAAGGAAAACACAACACATGAACAGGCATTGATCAGCAGAACACAACATGTACATAGGACAACAACATTACAATGTCAGAGTTCCCATCACACTGCAGGGCAATGCAACTATCAACAACAACCCCCCCTCCCGCGCAAATGACCATGGCCCACTGAACAACTGCACCTGGGTCATGGAGCCTCCAACCCTCATTTCCACCCGGCCACAGGATCACCTTTACCCTTCGTGTCCATCTCCCACCTTGTGTGTAAAAAGATGCCTGAACCCTCAGAATCCACAACCATTTCCAAAATCACAAAATCCAAGGCATGAAAACGAACCCAAACACCCTCCAGTAGATGACTTGACGAAGCAGTACCTCACAAACGCCAAGTACTACCACAATGATGCAACAACCAAGGTAGCACAGCAGAACAATGTCACGACAGGATGTGAGACATGTGTGGTACATGACATAGGATGATGCACCATGAATGGATGTGTACTGTTACAGGTCCCCTGTACAGGCGCGGGAGTCTCATGAAACAACCACCCACACCATGTCCCGGGTGCCTGCAAGGTCAAACTCACACAGGCCCCTGAGATCATGGTGGGGAATGAGGTTCAGGGATATGCAGTCGGGACAGGTGTAGACACACTGGATGACTGGAATGAGTGGCAGGTGAGGGGAGGAGGAATGACACATGAAACTAGGGAATGCACGAATATGTACAACCTGCATGAACACATACACAATCCAAACAAACTTGGACATCATTGTCATGGCCTTCTGTAGTCCAGGCTCAGGAGTGGTACGAACCAACCACCCCCTCTAGGGTTTTGGCGCCTGCAAGTTCGGGGCTTACACAGGCATCCGCAACCCCAGTGGGGAAAGAGGGTCAGGGAACGTTGCTTGGATAGGCACGGGAAGCAGGAACACCGGGTAGAGGGCACAGGTTTCATAATTGCATAGGATCACGGGTGATTAGGGAAAAAAACATACCAAATCGGACCACACATACATCCATGCATCAGTACACTCCACAGCAAGCCTATGCAGGGCAGTTTGTAAGGAAAACAACAAGACACTTAGCTCTGGTTTTGAGTGCTGGCCTCCTGCCTGCGCACTCTCAGGGCCGGTTACAGGAGCACTGCAATGCTGCAAAGAGAGACACAGTCAACAACCTGTATGTGCCAATTACACTAAAACACAACACAAAACATGCCCCATAGCAACAAACTACTCTACAAACAGACAATCAGTGCTCGATGCTTCGTAACCATATATAACATCACCCCTGTGACGGGTCATGCACAGTCAATGCAGTAAGTCAGGCGCTGGTGGGTGCGTGGCAAATGGAACACCAATGTGTCACAATTCACACAACATGCAATGTTCCCTGGGTAAGCAGACAGACCCATATGGCAAGCCATGACTACAGAGCAAGTTGCGTACCACCATGACCAAAACAAAGTTGGCAGTGCATTTATCATGAAGTACGTGGAATAGACATGCACTGCACCCAAGTATGTCCCTTGCTGTATGTCCCTGTGAGCTGCCCCTTTCCATGTCTCGGAAGGCTACATGGTTGATACAAGTGCCTCAATGAACCTTGTTGTACCGCAGGGTATGTGCCACTGCCCCTGCATGTGTCCCAGACAACCCTACTATCAACAGCCATCAGTCCACAAACACATCTGAGCTGCATTGTGTGCTTCAACACCAATATTCGTCTAAGCTCTCCCTCAGTGCTGTGACTAAGCCCCCATGTGCAAGTCGCCTGGTGCAAGCTTTGCTGTGTCGTGGCCCCCCTGTGCTGCTCACCTTGCCAGGAGTTCCTTGGAACATGTCAGCAGTTCTAGGATGTGGGTCTGCAATCACTGTGGCTCTGCTCGTGCACACATGTGCATGTGGGCACCAAGAAACGGGTCAGGAATTCCGTCGTCCAATGGGCCATGTCTGCTGCCAAAGGTGCTCTGGTGCCTCATCCCCCTGCAGAAAGTGCATGAAACAAATGATTAATGCATCAAAGTGATCTGTGTGTGTCTCATCAGGCATCTCATTACTTGACCATGTCAGAGAGTCACATCACAAATCACACCATCAGCCCGTCTTTGACTTCCAAAGTGTGGAACACTATCTACAGCATGAATTGCAACAGGCACATGTACAGGAAAGATATGAGACATAATACACAATGCATAGCAATCAATGTCCACATTAATCATGACACACCCCATATAGCAAAAGCTGAACAGTGGACAATTACACCCAAATCATCCCCACTAGGGGTGTCAACACAAGTCACAAAGCACCAGACATGCCACAGATATGACAGTCCAAAGCCCTTGTGTAAAATTCTGTAACACCGAACCATCCTTGCGAGCCCATGGATAAGGGAGGCAGGAGTGGCATATGTGAGTCAAGGAACCCAAGCAGCAAACACATACACAAGACAACCATGAAGGGCCCAGCTGGAACAGACAGTGGATGCCTTTAAAAACCACAAGGCACTGCACTGTCACATAAAAGCACAATAGACTACAAATTTTAAACTAACTCAACTATTAACTAATTACACTGACTATGGAAAACCTACATTACCTATTTAAACTAACTATCAAACAGAAACTTAACTAACTAAACTAAAAGAAAAATCAAAAATGGCCACATACGACCCAGGGGGGAGGGGAGGCACCCAGGAGGGGGGAGGTACAGGGTGCTGCTCAACATCCACATGCGATGATGCTGAGCCAAAAAAAAATACCTCCATGGGCTCAACGCCTGCACAGCACGACCTATGTGGGAGATAGTTGGTCGTCCGAGTCTGGCTCATCCTGGAAAGGAGGACGTGGCACAGTAGCCTGGCCACGCCTAGCCGCAGCTTGCCCCTCGTCGGCAGCAAGTCTGCCGGACAGGTGAGCCTGGTTCTGTGTGGCAATGTTACATAGGTCTGCATGCAGAACCTCACGTGATACACGTGCTTCCTCTTGCAAGGTAGCACGTGTAACACGGAGTTCCTCCTGCAAGGCCTGGCTGGACAACCGCTGCACCTCCCGGCAAGCCTGTAGCTCAGCCGAGATGGTGCGCTCAAGCTGTGCAAACCTCTCCTCTGCCTGCTGCCTCTGGGACATCATAAGGACACCCAGAGTGGATCTGAGGGAGGCATACTCCTCCCTCAGGGCATCCATGTGCGCCTCTGCGTGAGCAGCAATTGCTTGACGCAGAGACGACATTTCAGCCTGGCGTGCCCTGTCTGAGGCCGCCATGCCCAGCCTGAGCGAGCGGGCCGTGGACCGTGCCGCCTGCTGCTGGAGAAGCACCTGCCTAGCAGGGGGGAGCACAGATCGGGCCACACGCTCCATGCTGTCAGCGATGTTCTCCATTGCTGCCCCCTGCCGTTCGGAATTGGCAGTCATGTCTTGCTCCCACTCAGTATACAGCGGTTGCGCGCGGCGACCGCGTTGCCGGGCTTGACCCCTGCGGGACCCAAGGACCGGGGGTCCTCGCTGTGTTGGCACCGCCTGCGGCTGCACGACTACATGCCCCCGTCGACGTGATGTCCCAGGCACATCAGTGACTGGTGTGGAGGGTGACCCTGCGTCCCGATCCACCACGGGCAGAGGAACCAAGACTGTCTGATCCCTCAGTGCAGGTGTCGCAGACAGAGGAGTGTCCACATCAGAATCACTCACCCCTGACACATGGACTTGATGCTCATCCAACTCAACATGGACGTCAGAGTCGTCATCAAGGCTGGACTCATAGGCAGCCAGAGACAGGATGGACTGCAGCACTTGGGGGTTTTCGTGGCCTACCACCCCACGACCCCCACTAGTGCCGGGTTGATGTGGTCTTACCAACCCTGTGTCTGGCATGACAACACCATCCTCTGCATCCATTGCATCATCACCTGAAAAATAGAGAGGAAAAGGTCACTACACATGTCAGAAGCACACAACACACACACACACACCGACAGCAAAGGCATCCGGCAGACATGTGACACACAACATATGACCTGGCATGCATGCTGGGTCTACTTTGATTAGCTACTGTGATCAGACCTGTTGAAAGGTGGCAGTTTGCATCGAAGTGGGTCTATGCAATGCTGAAAATGTGTACGCCACTCACTACCTACATGTACAAGCACTCCATGGTGTGTGCCAGGAAATGTGAAGGCAGTGCAATGTCAAATTCAGACATCACGTGCATTGTGTATTCAATGTGTACCATGTCTAGCAGCCAAGCACCCCTCCACCCCAGTACCAAAGCAGGGATGCCTAGCATGGTATCAAAAGGCTGCCCATACACCTGTGTATTGACAAGCAGTGTTGACTGGCATCAACAGCTTAATGTGATTCAAATTACAACACTGCAAATGATGCTGGGACAGTGGGCAGGACACATGATGGAAGATCCGGAGGCCGGCCACGTGTGAAGAAGACAAGACAAGAGTTGGACTGAGTCATTGGCCATTGAACAGGCTGAGGCCTGTGAGCCACACAGATTGTCAGAGCCTAAACATGTGTGCAACGCAGGACTGAGCCACAGTTGACATGGGGAGGCCGATAATATGGCAGGCAATGTATGTAACCAAGGACTCATATTACAGTGATCATCCAGTCAAGGATACATAGGGGCATGCGTGCAATGCACATGGAGCATGAATGGGCACTCATGTCCCTGCGGGACATCTGACCCATGCACAGTACAAGTGGGATACCCTGCATCGAGTACTAAGGCTGCACCACACGGCATATGTCTGGCAGTTTCTGAGCTGCAAGTTAGCATCTACACAGGACACATGAACAAGAAACTACACATTGGCAAGAATGTAGCAGACCAGTGCAAAGGTGGAACTGGGGTGCAGAGTGGCGGAGGAGGGGCAAGGGAGCATGCCCACATGGAGTCCCGCATGCAGGCAGAGGAGACATGCATGACGGTAGCATTGCATTACTTACACATCAGAACCATGTACACGTCACATGTAGCAGCAATCATGCACAACACATCCCACAAGTGAAACACACACGTCCTCAACAACTACGCATCAACACTCACTGGACTGGGCATCAAAGTCCAGCATCTCTCCCACACCTTCGACCAATTCTGGTGGTATGAACTCCGCAACGAGAGCCTCATGCGGAGTGAGTTCTTCCTCCTCTGGTGCAGGCCCACCGTCAGTCACCAGAGTCAAGTTGTAATTTGAGGCACGCTTAGCCTTAGTGCTGCGCTTGATGTCATTCCAGCGCTTTTTGCACTCCTGCGCCGTGCGCAACTCATGGCCGAATGAACTGACATGTTCCGCAACATGCTTCCAGTGGGTGTCACGTTGGGCAGCCGTAGTCTGACTATTGGCACGCACTAGCATGTCACGGCTGTGTCCCCGCACGTAGTCCACGAGGAAGTCCAGTTCCTGCTTACAGAAAGGCTTCTTCCTCGACGTGCAGGAGGTCGTGGCTGTGTGTGGGGTCCCAGCCTGTGCTGCAGGTGCAGCCTTCCTCCTCTTGGACAGTGGCGCAGACCCTGGCTGGCTAATGCCGCCCTGACCAGTATGGCCAGTGGGTTCGGTGGATTGAGCCGAGGGAGTGGCAGGTGGAGGGATGACCAAAGGCCTGACTTGTGTCAGTGGCAGCTGGGTGCCCACTAATGGACCCTGCGCAGCAACATCAGCTGTGGCAGGGTCATTGACCGCAACGGTCCTGGTTGGCAGACTCACAACCGGGGTGCTGTTGGGTGCATCTGCCCCTGCACTTGCCAACACCCGGCTGTTCGGGGCAGCAGATGACATGACTGCCCCAGGGACACGTGTCTTGGTCTGAGCAGCCCGGCGTGCCCCTATGGTTTCCCCCCTGGCCTGTTGGAGATCTACCAAGGGCTCTTCAAGTGCCAACGCAGCCTGCGCTGGCAGACCCTGAGCCTGGGTGGCGGTGTCCACAGCTGCACCTGCAGCTACCGCTGCCCTTGGGCCCGTGGCAGTCGATGGAACGGACTGCCGGGTCATACGGGTGCCAGTGCCAGATGCAGGAGCTGCATCCCCCGGAACCACAGGGGGTGGTGGCATGGCTGCACCAACACATGGCACAACATTGTGCTCAAGTGGCGCACCCCTGCCTCTTCCCCCTCTGTGGCTGCCCTGGACATCCTGGAGTCCCCCTACTCCCTGGTCACCACAGCTACGTCCCCGACCACGCCCGCCACGAGGAGTACGCCCAGCTGAGGCGCCCCTCACCTTTGGTGGCCTCCCAACCATGGCACAGATGTAATAGTGCTGGCACAGATGGAGTGGTGCCAATGGGAGGTGTACAGCACAATTGACCTGGGCAATTGGGGTGAAGGGGGTGGGAAGCAAGATGTTAACAGCCCCCCTGCACCTGCAAGGCTGTATGTGACCCCGGTGATGTGGTGACGGGTCACGCAACGCTCAGGCACCCCAAAACTGCAATAAAACCGTGCACGCAACCCTGCAGCCTACGTGCGTGGATTTAACCTCCCGCAGTACGCGGTGGCACCCAGTAACACGAATAACGCGTACGCGTGGGACACGCAGGCTACGATGACATCGAAAATGGGTGCAATACACAGGGGCACCCGCAGTGGGAAAAGGAGCGTTTGCGACTCACCGTCTGACTAGCGCGATGCAGAAAAACACGCGTAGCCAATACCCCCGCCAAAAGAAGAGATACGTCCTTGAGAGCTGTGAAGTAGATGGCGCGCGAAACAACTAGAAGCAGCAACACACGTCGGTCTCCACGGAAGGCACGTACAGCGAACTGCTGGGCCCGCTCACCTTTAACCCGTGCTGAGGGAAACGCACGCGCGCGTCACGTCACATGCGGACGTGCAGTTTTTCACGCGATTACGCGCATTACACGCGGACGTGCAGTTTTCCACACGCGATTAGCCTGGGTACGTGTGTTTCCGGGTGCGCGGGTAGTTCCACACGCGATTGGGCTGGGTACGTGTATTTCAGGGGTGCGCGTGAACTTCCACACGCGAATAGCCTGGGCGCGTGTATTTCAGGGGTGCGCGTGAAGTTCCACACGCGATTTCAGCAGGGTACGTGTATTTCAGGGGTGCGCGAGAAATTCTACACGCGATTGGGCTGGGTACGTGTATTACAGGGGTGCGCGAGTAATTCTACACGCGATTGGCCTGGGTACGTGTGTTCCGGGGTGCCGTGAACTTTCACACGCGATTGGTTGAAATCCACGTGTGTTCTGTCATCACGTGCAATGAGGGATAGACCCTCGCACGTCACGTCACAGATGCGCTCACGCGCTGAGGGCCTTTGGTCCAATGAAAATGCGTATGCGTGCAGACGCGCTTACGCGCTAAGGGCCTTTCCTTGAATTACACGCTGACGTGTAGATTTTTCACGTGCCAAATCACTCCGTATCAAGCTGGCCACGCGAATACACACGGAAGACCACGCTCCTGCCCAGAAGGCCGAATCACTGCCCCCCCAGTGCCCCGAGCAGCCTCCCACGTGCCATCTGCTGCTGCCTGCCTGCCTGCCTGCCTGCTGCCACCGTGCCCTGCCATTTGGTGCCTGCACATCAGCCATCTGCAGGGGTCCAGTTGCTGTGTCCACCCCTGCTGGAACAGTAGACTCCCGACTGGGGATACCATCGCTCCACAGCCCAGCCCCAGGACCCAGTTGCCCACCCACGCCTGCCTCGGGGGTCGCCATGTCGGGGCAAGCACCATCTGAGACCAGTGGCGACCCCCAGCCAGAGAGGCAGAGGGCCACCAGCTTCAGTGAGAAGGAAGTTGGTGTCCTGGTGGAGCATGTCCTGGGGCATTATGATGCCCTCTTCGGAAGACCACGCGCCAACAAGGAAGGACGGGAGAGGATCTGGGACGATGTAGTGGTTGCCATCAACGCGGAGGGGGTGGCAACCCGCGACATCAAGCACATCAAGAAGCGCTGAGAGGACTTGAGGTCCAGGACCCTCAATAAGGCCCGGCGCCTCGCGGAGGGGGGCCGGGCACGCCTGAGTGACATCCAGATGAGGGTCCTGGAACGCGTAGACCCAGCGCTCCACGCCCAGATCCTTCGGAGGCAGACCCATCTGGAGTTGGCCGGTAAGTGGCCAAGCATTGCTGTGTGAGACAGGGCATGTTGCAGTGTGCTGGTTGTCTGATACCTGCCTGTATGTGTGACATAGGCCATGTACGTATGTGTGTGTGCAGGGACATCATGGTCAGGCATGTGAGTACAGTGATGTGTTCTATTGCAACATGGGGGGCTCTGTGCGGAATGGACACATGGAAGCATGGCAGTCTCTGTTCCTGGACATGGGTGGGGGTGAGGGATGGGTGCTGGTCCCATGTACACGTATAGTGTCCATGTGTGTGTGTCTGACCAGCGTGTCTGTGACTTGTCACCGCCATGGATGCATGACACATGTCTGTGACAATGTTCAGATTCACTGATGCAGCCTAGTCATCCTTGTATCCACTGCGTCTGTGGTGCACGAGGCCAGATGGATGGAACTACGGTGAGGTGTGTGCATGTGATGGAAAGACCCATGATGCATGTGAGTTTGAAACCAACATTGTATGAATCATGAGTCCCTTGGTCATGTATGCCAATGTCCATGGCCTGCCCCATGCCTGTTACTGTATGTGTTTTGCCTGCACTGACCCATGTGTTGTGGAGGGACATGATGGGAGTGATGTATGACAGTGCCACTCATCTGCTGTTGCTTCCTGTCTAGGGGACCATTGTACAGTACCCTGATGCTTGTGTTCTATGTCTCCCTCTACACAGTGGCAAGTGAAGAAGAGGGCGGAGAAGGCGCTGTGGAGCAGAGCGGCGGGGATGCCGCCACGGCTGCAGCGGAAGGGGTGGGTGAGCCCCCACAGGGGCTTGCACCGGCGGAAGATGGCGTGGAGACATCCAGGTTGGTGGTTTCCACAGAGGGGGAGGAGGCCGCTACTGAGCCACACATGGGGCCTGGTGGGGGCATCCCCGCTGGTGCAAGTGGTGCAGTCCAGGGCCAGGGGCAGGAGGCAGCACAGGTCGCCGTGGAGGTGCCTGTGCATGTCACTGTCCCTGACACTGTGACTGCACCACCATGCACCAGCAGGGATGCCCCATCCCAGGCCCGTCCGCAGGTAGGGGAGATGTCCATGTCATCTGACACTCCTCTACCTGCGGACGAGGGGACCCCTGGTCGTGTGGAGAGGGTCCTGATTGGTGTCGCGTTGCGCACGGCTGGCATTCGTGATGAGGTGCATGCTTCCCGGGAGGAGCATGCACATCATCACGAAGAGCACCGTGCGTACGTGAACCATTTGGGAGCCGCCATGGTCGGGGGTTTCCTACATGTGTGTGGCCTTCTGGCGACCCTCTCCTCCTCTGTGGGGGCTATGCGCCAGTCGTGCTCCATGCCGTCTTCCGGCCCAGATGCCACCAGGGCCCCCTGTGGACCTGCCCCGACCAACGCAGCCAGCTCGGTGGGGACCCCATCCCTGCCACAGTCGGGAGTCGAAGGTCCAGCAGGGGTGGACACACCAGCAACTGTCCCCCTGCAGATGGAGGATGTGCCGGCATCATCTGGCAGGGCACGTGCACGACGGCATCGGTGGATTCCATCAGCCTGGATGCCGTCGTGGTGGCAGAGGCAGTGGCGTCGGAGGCAGCAGCAGGCTCGACGTGGGAGGCATCATCGCTCGGGGCCATCAAGATCAGAGGGGCAGGCATCGGCCGGAGGGCAGGTGAACCCTGGGATGGCAGTGTCTTCCGTGTGGGAGCAGTTGGTCCAGCGGATAGGTGCGGAGCGGCAGCGGGCGGAAGAGGAGCGGCTCACCATGGTCAGGGCGGAGTTCTCCATGCGTCGGGCGTTGAGGCGGGCTGAGTGCCTCGAGGAAGCTCGCAGGGAGTTTGAGGTGGACACGGGGTTGTCCCTGTGAGACCTCGGGGCCAGGACAGAGTCCCGCCTCCGGGACATCGACATGGAGTTCGATGATGCCCTGGCCGGCAACATCACAGAGTGAGCCCCAGGACTTGCCCGCTGCCATTGTATATAGTTCTTTAGTTAGTTAGTGTTAGGTTTCCTTTATTTTTTAAGTTTTTTTTGGACCGCTCGGACAATGGCCACTTTTCTGTATATATTTTTTTCATTAGTTAGTAGTAGTAGGTTTCATTTATGGTGTTGGGCTCATGGACCCTGGGATCTTCTTGTACATAGTTTGATGTTTGGAAAACATTTGTTGGATTTATATTTCCGTTCACCATGAGGCAATGGTTTTTCCTTATTTTTTCCCCCCATTATTTTGCTTTGGACTACATTAGTTTTTGGATTCCTTTGTTTTTTGATTTTTTCTATTAGTTCTCGGACATGGACCATTAGTTTTGTCATCCCCATTGTTGTGTGTTTTTTTTCTTTACTTCATTTTCATCTTTAATACATATATTTATTACTTACATTTGTGGTATTTTCTCATTGGTTTCATGCATGTCATGATATGGATTTTGACATTCACTTGCACCCATTGTGTATGTGTGTGTGACGGACAAGTGTTCATTTACATACTTGCCATTGGGGTTGTATCATGTAATTGCATCTACTATGTGGGTGGATGCAATCCTTGGCTGGGTGTTTGTGCTGGGTATGCTGGCCATTACTGCCATGATTGCGTTTCGTCAGGACCTGGGGGCAGGGGGACATGAGTGGGGGCCTGCTGGGGGGTGGGGGTGCAAGGGGACATGAGTGGGACATGGTTGGGGGCCTGCTGGCAGGTGCCCCACAGTGCTGGGGGGTGGGGGTGCAGGGGGACATGAGTGGGACATGGTTGGGGGCCTGCTGGCAGGTGCCCCACAGTGCTGGGGGGTGGGGGTGCAGGGGGACATGAGTGGGACATGGTTGGGGGCCTGCTGGCAGGTGCCCCACAGTGCTGGGGGGTGGGGGTGCAAGGGGACATGAGTGGGGGCCTGCTGGGGGGTGGGGGTGCAGGGGGACATGAGTGGGACATGGTTGGGGGCGTGCTGGCAGGTGCCCCACAGTGCTGGGGGGTGGGGGTGCAGGGGGACATGAGTGGGACATGGTTGGGGGCCTGCTGGCAGGTGCCCCACAGTGCTGGGGGGTGGGGGTGCAGGGGGACATGAGTGGGACATGGTTGGGGGCCTGCTGGCAGGTGCCCCACAGTGCTGGGGGGTGGGGGTGCAGGGGGACATGAGTGGGACATGGTTGGGGGCCTGCTGGCAGGTGCCCCACAGTGCTGGGGGGTGGGGGTGCAAGGGGACATGAGTGGGGGCCTGCTGGGGGGTGGGGGTGCAGGGGGACATGAGTGGGGGCCTGCTGGCAGGTGCCCCACAGTGCTGGGGGGTGGGGGTGCAGGGGGACATGAGTGGGACATGGTTGGGGCCTGCTGGCAGGTGCCCCACAGTGCTGGGGGGTGGGGGTGCAAGGGGACATGGTTGGGGGCCTGCTGGCAGGTGCCCCACAGTGCTGGGGGGTGGGGGTGCAAGGGGACATGAGTGGGGGCCTTCTGGGGGGTGGGGGTGCAAGGGGACATGGTTGGGGGCCTGCTGGCAGGTGCCCCACAGTGCTGGGGGGTGGGGGTGCAGGGGGACATGAGTGGGGGCCTGCTGGGGGGTGGGGGTGCAAGGGGACATGAGTGGGGGCCTGCTGGGGGGTGGGGGTGCAAGGGGACATGTGGCTTGGCTGGGGGGCATGCCCATGGTGGATGTGCTGCCTGCGGGACATGACCAGGGGTGCAGGGTAGTCCCCTGTGGTGTGGGCTGCCTGCAGAGGTCGTGGAGGGGGTAGAGGGGAGACCTGGGAGGACCCACACTGGCAATTCACCTCTTCAACTTCCCGCACACCCACGTAATACACTGCCGCACTCGCACAGGCCCAATCGCGTGTAGAATTTCTCGCGTACCCCTGAAATCCACGTACCCAGGCCAATCGCGTGTAGAATTTCTCGTGCACCCCTGAAATACACGTACCCTGCTGAAATTGCGTGTAGAATTTCTCACGGACCCCTGAAATACACGCGCCCAGGCTATTCGCGTGTAGAATTTCTCGCGCACCCCTGAAATACACGTACCCTGCTGAAATTGCGTGTAGAATTTCTCGCGCACCCCTGAAATACACGCGCCCAGGCTATTCGCGTGTAGAATTTCTCGCGCACCCCTGAAATACACGCGCCCAGGCTATTCGCGTGTAGAATTTCTCGCGTACCCCTGAAATCCACGTACCCAGGCCAATCGCGTGTAGAATTTCTCGCGCACCCCTGAAATACACGTACCCTGCTGAAATCGCGTGTGGAACTTCACGCGCACCCCTGAAATACACGCGCCCAGGCTATTCGCGTGTGGAACTTCACGCGAACCCCTGAAATACACGTCGCACGCTCCCCCAGGCCCGATCGCGTGAAGAAGTTCACGCGAACCCCTGAAATACACGTAGCACGCTCCCCCAGGCCCGATCGCGTGAATCAGTTCACGCGAACCCCTGAAATACACGTAGCCTGCTCCCCCAGGCCCGATCGCGTGTATAAGTTCACGCGAACCCCTGAAATACACGTAGCCCGCTCCCCCAGGCCCGATCGCGTGAAAAAGTTCACGCAAATCCCTGAAATACACGTAGCACGCTCCCCCAGGCCCGATCGCGTGAAGAAGTTCACGCGAACCCCTGAAATACACGTAGCCCGCTCCCCCAGGCCCGATCGCGTGAGTGACTTCACGTGAACCCCTGGAATACACGTAGCCCGCTTGCCGTGCTGGTACAGGGTTAGCGCAGCCCTTTGCGCTGGATTGGGGATTTTGATGGCTTTTCCCTGCGCGGAAGGCGTTCTTGGGGGCGTAACTGGCGCTGCTGCAAGGTCGCTGCGCCACTATGCGCCACGGCTGGTTTTGGTGGCTGGAATCCATGAATACGCTGTGCGCGGAAATGGGTTTTGGCGCACGCGGCTGGCGCAGGGATTCGCACGCGCACACTGTGCGCCAGCCGCGTGCGCCACTTGTGCGCTGAATTCTATGAATTGGCCCCTAAGTCACTAATGACCCATCTTTAGCAGTTTTGTGTGCTACATTCTGATTGGAGGGGCTGCTCTTGGCTGCAGGGTGACTTAACAGCTCTTCATTGACTTCAGGCAGTGTTAATTGCGGCCCTGTGTGTGTGATGTGCTGGCAGACATAGCACTGCAGACAGCGCAGAAAAAGTAGCCCAGCTGATGTGGGGGGATAAGGAGGGGGCCCATGATTTCAGAGGAGGGGCCCGGGCTCCCCCGCCGACCGACCCTAGGGACGCCACTGCCAAACATGCACGAGGCAATCTGGCAGTCTTTGCGCAGGATTACAGGGATGCACAGTATCCACCAGCAGGGCCGGGTTTAGGGGCAGCAGCGCCCTGGGCGAATTGGCGCCCCCCCACTCCCTGCATGCCCCTGGTCAACAGGGGGTGGGGCAAGGATATGCCACTTTTTTTTTCTTTACTAGGAGGTAATGATGTGAATACGGTGCATCAATATCCTATTGTTATCAAATGTGCTCCGCTGCTGCAGGCGCTTAAAAGCAAAGGGGCGCATGCCGCACCTTCTGCCACTACGCCAGCTCGGGGAGCCCTTGAAAGATTCCCCAGAGCTGGCTTGGTGGGAGGCTAATGGCGCCCTTTTGTTATTAAATGCGCCCACAGCGGTGGGGCGCATTTAATAACAATAGGGTGCTAACAACAGACCCTATTGTTATTAAATGCGCCCGCGGTGGCGGATGCATTTAATAGCAAAAGGCCGCTTGCCGCACCTTTACCCACCACGCCAGCTTGGGGGAGCCCTTGAAAGACTTCCCCGAGCAGGCGTGGTGGGGGCTAATGGCACCCTGGGTGGGAGTGGCGCCCCGAGTGGTCGCCCAGACTGCCCTCCCCTAAGGCCAGCTCTGTCCACCAGCAACAACCACATAACATACACGTGGAATGTGTATATGCACAATGGCGGCTGCACTTGCGTTCAGTTTACTCACAACAGACCCATTATCGCCACTCACACCCAGACTACGTTCTCCCCCAAGAAACAGGAGACTAAGTGAAATAGCCACCTCAAACCCCAAGGATTCACCGACAAAATGTTGGCTATAAAAATAGCCCTAGCCCCGTTTGGGAAATTATACGAAAGCATCAATGACTCGCTAAAAGACAGTATCACAGTGACAGCAATGATGCATACGAAACTGATGTTTGTGGAAGGATACATCACCGCCCTGGACCAAAACAATAAGAAGCACAGAGAATCCTGGGATCTGAAACTTTCTCTTTTGGAAGAGAAACTAAAGCTCCTTCAAACCACGAATCACAAAAAAACTAGTTCAGACGACAAGGAAACCCAGACACTGTTCCAGTCCCAACCCACGAAAACGGCTCCCTTGTTTGTAAGACCAAAAGACAAAACTCCTCCACAATCAACAGAGGTGCCCAAATCAGTGCCACCAAGCGACGCCTCTCAAAAATTCACAGCTGCAACAAAAAAACAGCCTCTATTGAAGCTAACCGCCTGCTCTCAACAAGACTCTACCAACAGGGAAGAAGCGATCACACTTGAACCAATTCCCATCTCAAACAAAAAACCAAAAAAACCCTTAAGAGAGAGTACGGACGACGCAAGAGACTCTGAAAACATTATCAACACTAAGACCCACTCTACTCCATCCCCAAGGACTATGGAAGAATTCATTAGCCAAAGCTCCTTGATCGATCTAACCCAACATGAGGACTCAATAGAATCTTTGGAGTTGGACATGGAAACTGTAGACAGCTCCGAACCACAATCAGTAATCCAACTGCTCAGCCCCAAAAAAACCAACGATAAACCCCTACTTCTAAACCTGCGCTCGGAGCCAAACAACAGAACGCAAACGAAAGACACGAGTAGCAAACAACTGTACCAAAAACTAAAGACAACCCAATAGAACTCTTCGAGCAGACACTCTCCCACCAAAGAACAAAAACCTCCATCAGATCACTGACAAGAGGGCGCCCATAGAGCAAAAGGCCAACCTACAAACCCCGTTTGTCTGTTCAAAATTGAACAAAAATCGACTGATGACCACTATATGATCCTGAACAGAAGAACGGTCCTTAAGATACTTAAACAGGTCAACACGCTCAAAACCTTAAAGTCAGATGACGTCACTCTAATAGAGCCCTACCATAGGAACAAGCAGGCAAAGGCCTACTTACACATCAAAAACCTGGCACTTTGTGAGATTCCTCAAGACGTTTATGCAAAACTTGCACATGTGGGCTTCATCTTGACGGAGATCCAGGTGGCAAACACCACCAAGGAACAGGCTGAAAATTACAAGAAACCATTGGTCAAAAACTATAGATACAAATCACAAACAGAGGATTTGTATAGATTGGGAAGAAGGAGAAGAACATCGTCTCCTTCGAGAGAAAACGCGACCCCAACTTCACCAGACCAACTTGGAAATTAGCGAACAGATCTGACCAATCGAAACCTGAGCCATTTTATAACGGCAGAACTGAAACAAAAAGAGAACTCGGAAACTACGAAGAGTATGGAAGACCTTACATGACCACTCACACTTTAAGACCTCGCCACAATGAACATAGACCCACATCACCAGATCGCTCTGAAAGGTCCAAACAAACAACAGACTCGACCGCCATCTGTCCAGACGCCATGCCAAAAAAGGGCATTTGGTCTTGGTTACGGGATGCCTTGACACCAGGCCTCAAAAGATAGCAACAAACACCGGGTGCCAACCACTCATCACGGCCACCCCAATCGACCCACGAACACCTTCATAACCCAACTCTGTCCATAGCATCATGGAACACCAGAGGCCACATGCATTTAACAAAAACCGGCAGTTACAACTTGGGGGATCACGACATTCTCTGCCTGCAAAAAACTTGGCTGACGGATAAACCCGCTCTAGACGGGTATACTTTAGAGATTTCACCGGCCTCCAAAGGTCCACTTGGCAGACCTTCCTCTGGTCTACTGACAGCGATTCGGACAGGATCAAATATAACCACTACCAAGATAATAGCAGCTACTTATGCTTTTCTATCGGTGCTTATGATAAGGAACGACGAAATCCCTACAGAAGCTTCATTTCCCAAAGAAGCCTTTGCCATAATCAATGTCTACTGGAATCCCCAAAAAACAACGTCAGCAAACTTCTGCGACGAAGCTGCCAACATCATTGACGAGATACTGATCAAATATCAGACCTCGAACATCTTGATTTGTGGAGACCTAAACTCAAACTGCCTGAACCCATCTGCGCATACTCTGACGGAGGAAAGAGGAAAATCGTGGGTAACGCTAATGAACTCCAAAAATCTCCGGAAACGCAGCAAACGCATGTAGTAAGCACCCATGATACGCACATGGGAGCGCGACCAGTCTTCTGCGACTCTCGATTACATCTTTGTATCGTAAAAAATCTACTCGAGCATAGACTCTTTCGAAGTAATCAGAACTGAAGCAAGCGATCACAACTTACTACACCTTACCTGCAACATCCGAGGTCGAGACCAGCAATTTTACAAAGCTTCGTTCGAGACAAACTCTCAGCTAACTCGCTTGCGCATGACCACAAACGACATCAAAACCCTATCAGACGAATACAAAATGTTAACCTCTGACATCGTAGCAAATGAGTTAACCTTCAGGGCCAGTTACATTCCCCTGCTACTCGCCTACAAATAACCTCGGAAAGGCCTTCACAAGCCTGCACCTAACCATAATCACACATACAACCGGAACCTGGTGATCAGAAGACGTTACTTAAGAAAACTAAAAAAAGAAGCAGCGACCTGGAACACTACTACTTTATGGGAAACCTATCGCACTGAGCTGAGACTCTATAAGCAGTGGCTAAGAAACAACACAAACCATCACCCCAATTCTCAAATGATAAACTCGGTCTCTGAAGATAGCTGGACCACCCACTTCTCGCAACTGTTAGAGTCCCCTGCGCCCCTCACTGAGAGAACAAAACAATTTACCGATGCGACTTGGGTTGACCTCTCAGACAAAGAAGACATAAAAAAGTCATCTCTAAACTGAAATTGTCACGAGCACCTGGTCCTGACCGTCTTGTAAACTCTGACCTAAAGCAACATCCTGACGCCTGGTCAACCGTCCTGAGCATGATATTGAAAGACTGCAAAGAACACAAGATAATCCCCACCTCTTGGACTCAAGCAGTGATTGTCCCAATCTTCAAAAAAGGCATCAGAGAAGATCCCTCCAACTATCGACCCATAGCATTGCTGGACGTCATCGGCAAAGTTTTTGGAACAATCCTGTTGACCCACTTCCAGAACTGGGCATGATCTTCGCTGGCCATGGACCCACTTCAAAAGGGATTCCAGAAGAACGCAAGCACCGGTGCCAACATAATGATCCTAAACATTCTTAAAGAAAAAGTTTTGCTAGGCGCTCCACAAATCTTCCTTGCCTTTGTGGATTTATCTCAGGCCTTCGACAGAGTTGACAGGCAAAAACTGTGGAACAAACTGAAGAAGTGGAACTGCCCCAATGAAATTCTCGAACCGATTATTGCCCTTCACTCCAACACCAGTGTGTCAGTTCGATTGAACCACCAAGGGTTACTCTCTAACCACATACCATCTCATCGCGGAGTTAAACAAGGGTGTCCATTGGCTCCAGCAGTCTTCATCTCTTTCCTTGGTGATTTCAAAGACTTGCAAGAGTCGATCAGATCATTTCCACCGAAAATCGGAAATACAAGGGTCATCAGACTTTTATACGCTGACGACCTAATCATCTTGGATCACACACAGGTGGGCCTTCAACGCCAACTTGACAACCTAGCCCACTACACAAAGGAAAATAATCTTGAGATCAATAAATCGAAAACAAAAATACTGATTCTCCAGAAGCAGGGGAACAAAAAGAAAGAGACCCTAAAATGGTATCTTGACCAGTCCAAAATCGAAATCGTGTCAACTTTCAAATACTTGGGAGTTGAAATTGACAGCTCGAAGAGAGGTCTGAGCATGCAGAAAACCCTGTGGACAAAGACCAAAAACCTAACTGCTCAACTGCGGGCATTCGACAGAAAATACGGCAAATATAGCCTACTGCCGGCCATCCAGTACTAGAAGTCTAAAGTAATTCCATCACTAACGTATGGCATGGAAGCAAACCCTGCAATCCCATCCACTCTATGGACTAAATTGGAAGACTTCCTTTGGAGAGTAGTTTTAGGCCTACTTAAATCCACAGCCGTTGCAGCAATAAGACGTGAACTAGGTCTACTCTCCCTAGAGGCAGTGGTGGCCCAGAGTACCATCCAACTCTTCAGAAAAATCCAGAACCCAGAGAGCCTAGAAATATACCACATGATTGCTGTGGAAATCGCTAAAGGGACCAACACATTTCTAACCAACTGGGCCAATACTCAAAAGCTCACACTGCAAGAAATATCGTGCTCTGAAGAAGAACTAATCCAAAATCCATTAAGAATAAAAGCAAAAATGGAATGGCTCGACTGGATAAAAACCAACGAGAAAGCAGTCTCGAATAAACTTCTAGCCCACCTACCACCAGTCTTCAACAAACTCAAAGAGCCAATGGGATACTGCACAAAATACCCCTGTAAACGGCTAATGAAAACCCTACTGAAAGCTTGCTTAAACCTCCTACCGACCCAAGAAATCTTAGCAATTCGTACAGCGTCCGAAGAAAAATCATGTAGACTTTGTAAAGATCCACAATCTACAGAATCAATCAGGCACCTCTTGATGGTTTGCCCGACAGTAGACCAAGAAAGAAAAGCTTTCCTCGGCCCCCTGTTTATAACCTCTTACGTCGTCGACCAAAACATTTGGTGGAATCGTCTTATTACAGGAGCCCAAACTAGATGGCTAATAGCAGCGACCAAACTTCTAACCATCGCCTTGGAGAAGGCCTCCCAAAACCTACAGGAGTAGCATACAGAAATAACCATCTCAGCCAAAAGACGAGGATGATACGAGGACTATTCCTCTGCCTGAAGTCTTTTCTTTTTCTTTTGCAACATCCTGTCCTTCTTGGTCTACGTCGAGAACGTTGAGAACGCATAGTAAAAACACTAAACACTCCACGGCTGCATTAACTTCCTGGACCTAATAATAAAATCAGGAGACAGGCTTTTGAGTTGTTCATTATACAAAAAGCTTACTGACAGGAACACCACATTACACTTTTGGAGCTTCCACCCTAAGGACCTCAAAGAAAATGTACCATTCGGACAATTTCTCAGTTTATGCAGGAATTGTACCTCATTGGAGGACTATTATGAACATGCAGAAAGTTTGAGCACTAACCTTAAAGAACAAGGATAGCCTAAGAAATGAGTGTCCCACTCACTGAAGAGAGGCTTGTTTGTACCAAGAGTGACACTCCTAGTACCCAAGAATCGTGAGTTAACTAATAAAAAAATTACCTGTGTCACTACATACAATACCAACACTTCTGAAATTAAGAAATAAGTCAAGAAAAACTGCCCCTGGAGAGTTCCTGCCTCTCAGATACATCAATACGGCTTTTTGCATTTAAGATATCCACCAATATCAAGGATAGACTACTTCACTCCAAACCGAAACAGGAAAAGGCGATACAGTCCAACTGGGAGTTACGGCCTATGAAAGGTCATTTCTCATGTGGGAATTGTAAGGCGTGCAAATTCACCAGAAAGACCCAATCTTTAAAAATGATGGAAAAAACATAGGAACTGAAGTTCCTCTCCAATTGTAAAACCACAAATGTGGTATACTGCATTCAATGTCCTTGTGGACTCCACTATGTAGGGCAGACTACTAGAGCGGTAGATGTCTGTATCAATGAACACAGGTCGAGGATACAATGTATAAACATTGCTGCCCCATTGTTTTCACATTTTTTGGAACATCAAAATACTTCAGAGGACCTACTTTGGTGGGTATTAGACACAGTTAAATACATCAACAATCCACAGAAAATACTTTTAGACAAAGAAGCAAGATGGATATATCGGTTGAACAGTTTGGAGGTTGGACTCAATGAAGAATCCCAACCACTGGGACTCCAACGGATGATATCGCAAGTGGCCTTAAGTGCCACATTACGCAGTTTCACAGGCGGCCAACTTGCCTCACTGGGGACGTATCTTGCACCACCCGACACACCACTCCAACCCCCCCTAGGCATCTCTATACCTTAGGGAGAGTCAGAATTGCTGGTTTGAGGCCAGAATGCCTCCAAGTATGAAGCCCTACAGACTAGTTTACTGTCACTACGGTAACAACATAGGTGTCACAAATCACAATTTTCAGTCACAGTATGTTCCTGTAAAATGTACCTCTCTTTGAGCACAGTTTGTACACATTTTACATTTGCAGGCCAGTTGATTCCATCATGTCCTCCCCATGCCCTGGATAGATGTCTCTAATGTTTGACCACACCAGATCCTTTAGTGAGTGTGCTCACACAAAATTTCGGCTCAGAATGAGCCCCGTGTACTTCCCCACATCTGGTTGCCATTGACAACTGTGATTTGTGTGAGACGCGATACACAGTTCTGCCGCCAGCAGTGAGGTAACTAATGCACGGAGAGTGAAGTTAGGGCATAGTTATCAGCCAGTTAGGATGGCCACCATAGTGATCTGACATCCTTACTAGTTTCTATGTGTGTTCATTGTCTTTGTTTTAGATGGTAACAAGCTGCATATAACAGAAACTCGTACTGTTTATTTAGATCATTTGCACGAATGACGGCGGTCACGTTGACTAGAAACTCTCTCATTCGGCTTGCATGACGCTTGCAACAATTGATTAAGAGCCCGTAAGTGAAGGCACTTTAACCGTGCGTGCTAGCCCATATAGCTCTATATGGACCATTCACTAATTCATTTTTATTTTCAGTGTATAATGGACATGTTCCATTTTGTACATTTTCATTAACTTCAGAATGTACTTACGAAGAAACTGCATCATTAAGTGTCTCTGAATCCACTGCATTTGAATAGTATTTTGAATTGAGTTCAGAAGACTTAAATAGTTCCTGGCGGGGCATCTTATTTAGTTTCATGACCTCACACATAACAGAAGATTGTTGGTGGGGACCCAGGTTTGGTTCATTAAGGAAGGCTTAGCCTGCACCAATCACTGGTGCCCATTTGGCTGTCAAAGAGGGCTGAGCAGATCATCTGAAGACTTCACAAGGAGTAACAAGAAGGGCTAATTTTGGACCCTGGCTGAAGGTACAGTCTGCCTTACAGCTTCCGCCAAGTCCAGGATTTCCAAGAGGGTAGCAAGACCCCTCCCCTAAACATCTGCCAGTGAACAGAGTGAGATTCTGAATCCAGAGGACCCTCTAGCAGCTCCAGAACTGGTACCCAGCCAGCACACAGCATGCCCTGCAAGGCTCTGCAAGCGAGCTTCCTAGGTGGAAAGGGCCAGAGAGTCTCTGAACTGCAAGAAAGACAAGGCCGTTGCCTGCAACACTCTCCTTAGCTTTCAGCCGTCCGATCTTAAAGGACAACACAAGCCAAAATCTCAATTTTTCCATCTTCTCTGTATCTGATTCTTTTTCTCCAATGACATCATCCTATCTCTGTTGTTACTTACACGCTTTTAATACCCCTCTGTTTATTTGTGTATTGCTGCCCTTTTGTCTCATTCCCCCTTTACTGCTTTATCAGCTGATGATGTTGCCTCCACTCTGTTGTCCTCTCTTTCTTCTCTGGACTCTCTGTATCCAACCTCAACATTCTATCCTTCTCATAAACCCCCTCAACCTTGGTTTCCTCTCATTTTTCCGATATGCGGTGTGCTCTCCGTCGCCTTGAAAGGCACTGGTGCAAGTTCAGGTCAGAGGGCGATCACCTATCCTATTCCTCCTATCACCCTCTCTATGATGGATTTCTGTTCTCAGCTAAATGTTCTTATTTCTCTGACCTTTTGTAGACTCAATCAACCCATCCTAGATGATTATTTTAAACTCTTTCAGGCCTTCTCTCCCTTCCTACTCCTGATCTTGCTTCTATTGCTAATTCCAGCTCACTCTCCCACTTCTCCGTTAGATCCTATCCCTTCTTTACTCATTCCTTAAGTCTATCCTTCTCTTGTCTCTTATCTTACTTCTTTAACATTAGTCTTGCTACTTCTGTCTTTCCTTCCTTCTTCAAGCACGCTTCCATTTTCCATATTCTAAAGAAACATCTCTAGATCCTTCTCAATTGTCATCCTATTTCTCTTCTGTCGTATCGGTCTAAACTACTTGAACGTCTAGTTTATTCTCAAGGCTCTACCTTTGTCTCTGATGATTCCATCCTTCCTCATTTTCAGTCAAGTTTCCGGCCTTTTCATTCTACCAAAGCTGCTCTTCTCTCTGTCTGTAACTCTTTACTCTCTGCTTGTTAATTTAAACACTTGTCTCTTCTTATTCTTTTAGATTTGTCTGCAACCTTTGACACTGTTGATCACCTTATGTTACTTTCTTCTCTCTCATTCTTTTGGGTTTTCCAGTTCTTTTCTCTCCTGATTTTGGTACTTATCTCAACGGACAGTCTTGGTGTACTGGGCGGGATCTCCTTCTGATACCCTCCCACTCCTTCATCGTGTTCCTCAAGGTACAGTTCTTGGCCCTTTTATTGTTTTCTCTCCATACTTCTCCGTTGGCTGAAGTTATTTCATCTTTCGGTCTATCCCATCACTTTTACGCAGACGACATCATACATTTCTTGTCTTTCTCCTCCTTTACATCTGAGGTTCATGATAAACTCTCCGCTTGTCTTTAAGCCATCAAATCTTGGATGATGATCACTTTCTTGTCTTAAATGCTGTCAAAACGGAGGTTATTTTCTTTCCTTCAAACACAATCATGTCTCCTCTTCCTCCTTCCTTTATTTCGTTTCCTCACTCTCAGCTTTTCTTTTTTTTTAATTTGTTTGTGGTTTTAAAAAAACCTTTACAAAACAATCTTTTTGTACATGAACAAATGATTTAGAAAAAATACACAATATTCCATAGTTTCACAACATAAAAGCAACTAAGAATACACAAATTGTGTAGTTTCACAACATAAAAACAACTAGGAGTATCAATACAACTAGTTTTTAAACTTGCTATCGTAATCAGTCTTAAGTAAGCAGTTAACGGTATTGCTAAAGGGATTCATCCGTGGTTCAACAAATGCCCAAATTTTCATCAAGGAACACAGTTCATTAAGAATCAAGGATACATTTAACAGTATCATTTTAGCGATTCATGTCCTTTTTCAGTTTCAATTTTTTTCCGCGAAGCACGCCATAGTTAGATTAATAATAAAGTACATAATAAGAGATAAGGATACAATTAATTAAAATAAATACAAATATTGAGGTCACATAAAATACACATTAACCTAGAAAACAAGTTCAGTACTTTCCAGAACAAATTTTGGACAAGACAGACCATTGTGCAGCACACACAGTGGTACATAAAGTGCTAATCAAACTAAAAATGCATCAGTATCATATAAATGATATCGATGAATTTTCAAAACGAATTCTGTGCAAAACACACAATGTGCAAAATACTAAATAGTACATCTTGTGCACATCATGCAAACAAATACCAGTAACATAGATACAGGTATTTAAAACCATTAAAAGACCAAGATTACTCATTAGACAACATAAAACTAGAAAATCACATATGTCCATAGTTTTTAGACATAAATCTACTAAGATAAAAATCGGGTTGGTTCTAAACAGATTATTGATCCAGTTCTAGTAAGTGCAAAAAACACTTCCATTAAGTTCCCCCCAGGGAAGTCATTTCACCAAAATGTCAGGGGTAGCGGAAGTGACACCATATGACCCATGACCTCTGATGACATCACAGGAAGTGATGTCATTTGACCTCACCCTGGAGTGTCATCATGAGAAGTGATGGAACACAACGGTTTACCCTTTGACAAAACAGGAAGTGGCATCACATAGCATTGTTTCTAAGTACACTATGAGAAATATGGTTACAATATCACTGCAACGTGATATACATTTCATACAAGAATAGATCACCATATGTATCGGCAGAAAAAAACATGCTATAACTGCAACTTGCGAAAAGCAAAGTACATACTCTGAAATGGATGCTTATTCGACTCTAAATGCTTTTTGGATTTGAGGTGTTTAAGAACAGACTAAATCAGTGACTCACCCCTGAAATGCGCCTGAATTAAACCTTTAATGAGTCTAGGAATTATTGTGTAGAATTCCAGAAAGACAAATTATTTGTTATTCCTATTCTTTCTTATTTAGGGTCACTGCTCAAAGTGTTACACTTGTGTAACTCCCTGTTTTTTTAAGAAGCCTGAACAAGAAAGCCAGCCACTCTAGAAACAAAGATGAGCTTCAATTTGTAAAAAAAAAGAAGAAAAAAAATGCTTTATTTTTATTTTTTAGGGGTAGCATGGGAGACCACAGGGTTAGCAAGGGAGGCCACAGGGGTCGCAAGTGCAACCCCTGGCGACTCTTAAATGACATTCCTGGTTCCCCCTAGCAGCAGTGGTGAAATTTCCCATTTTCGTTCTGCCTTCAAAGAATTCTTATATACCCCAAAACACATCATAACCTTAAACAACATTTCATTTCAGTGGTGCCAATTCGGAGTCTATTGTCCTCAATAATCGTACCAGACCGAAGATGAGAGGTCTATGTTCCCCCTCATCATTCTTGCCCATAGCAGGTCATGTGAGTCTACAAATTCAGTGTTAAAAAATCTAGTTAATAGATTAGTTCTTTGAAATCTAAAGTACGGACATTCAAGTATCAGATGCTTTAGTGACTCCCTAGTTTCATCGCAGTTAGGAAACCTACAGTGTAATATGGAATGTTGCCCTTTTCGCTTGTCATTTGCAAACCCTCTCACGGGTATGAAACTGATTTAATTTAAAACGCATAAATTGTGTTTGAGTAGAATTACATGGGAAAGAAATTAAATAGGAACAACGCGGTTTCCTTTTAACAAACGCTGGACGGGCACATAAATCGTATTGTGAGACTCCAAGTTCAGCTAACAGCGCTTGCATCCTCTTAAAATATAAGAGAAAGGACCTAGGACCGTTGCCAGTTAACATGGCATGAAAGTCCTGGTATATTGAGTTTCTCGGGGGATCAAGGATTTTAGCAAAGTTACAAAGTGATCTCCATCAAATCTAGACGCCAACAAAATTAAACTAAATTTGTGGCGAATCACAGAATTCGGGATGGATAGTGCAAGATGGAGGGCAGACTTAAATAGGTGACCCTGATGGGTATTAAGGAGAGATTTGATGTTAAACAAGCACATGTTAATACTATATAAAAGTACAGATTCCACTTTCATCGTGAGGAATTCCATCAAGGGTATAATCAAGTATATGCAGAATTTTGCAAAGATCACCTTGTAAGTGATTTCAATCTGGCACACACCCAAGTCTCGGCCAGAATGTAGGGCGCAAATGAAACCCTTATTTATTTTTATCTATAAATTCAATATTCCGAACGATATACCACTCATAACACACCCTTCTCCTGAGACCCCCCCACCCCGGTCACACTGAACCAGGAATTAGGCTAGTTTGCAAAGGTAAATATTTATTTATGTATTCAGAATTTAAATCACAATATATTTGAATAGGTACAATAATCACCAATGGGGTGACAGAACGCTGAATAAGATCTTTAATACACTATGAATCAAGTAATGAGCACAAAAACAAATGCAGCAAAGAAAGGAATATTTTTGGATTGATATAGAACAGATAGCACTATGGTTAAGTGTTCCCCCTGCAATACCACCCAACCCACCAAAAGGCAATTTAATAGATGTGAGGAGAGAGCAGGTATTCAGGAATAATGCAGATCAAACAGAATATCACTCCCACCTTCCCCCTTGAAACACAAGGGAAAAACGGAATTGACTTTTCAGCTGTCAGCATGGCTTTGATATTGGCTGAGCAAAAACACCAAATGTGGTCAAAAATGCTTAAATTATTATACATTTCTATGGGAGCCACTTTGAACAGATGCAGGCAAACAACAGCAATGATTTAAGCAAAAGAAAATATTTGAAATCTCTAAGTCAAAGTGGGAAATAATTTAAAGCTAATCCACACGTGTAAAAATTTTCAGAATTTGGATTCTAGAGATAGCTAAGGGTGATGGGTACAAGTGGGAGTTGAAATTTCGCTGCTATCCTAAAAATTGAAGGAGTTATGGAGGTTTTAGTAAGAGGTGTTTTTTTACGAAAATAAAGACACAAGATTTGGACAAGACTTCAGTTAGAATCGGAAAATATGGCTTATGCTTATACTCAAGGCTAGAGCATTTGGCTTAGCGACCAAGTCGGGACACAGTAAGTTCTGAGACTGATTCATGACTTCAGTAACAGATCCCCATCACTTTCCTGGCGGCGCCAGTCCAAAGAATCAAAGTGGGATTATGGATCAGAGTTACACAATAAAGATGACTATGAAAATTGCGCTTTAGCAACAAGACAGAAAAAGATAGCACTACGGATTTTGACACTGTTTCAGTTTGTGAAAGTAGGGATAGTTTAGAGATTAAAGTAGAACAAGATAAGCAAGGTATGCAATAGTTCTCTAGCGCCCTATTAATAATCACAATCCCCAGGGATTTAAGATTTTGGACAGCCACGGTTCTGGTCAATGGATTGGGTCTATCAAGGAAGGACAGCACATCAGGCGCGGGACTAGTTCAGCTAGGTCGGTCACCGGATTTGCACAGGATCTGCCCTTCTGGTTTCTGGGTATTTCAATCAGCGGGATAGCAAGTTCATCAGGCAAGCCTTGTGGTAGCAAGGCAGATAATTTCAGCATGCTAGTTCAGACTGATTTCCCACACCAAAGCGCTCCACTGGGTTGTGAGAATAAGTTTGAGTATTGAGGCCTTGCTGAAAATGGTTCAGCTACTGCTTTGCAAGATTCTTGGCATCTGCATCTAGAAGGATGTTAAAGGCTGGATGTAGAATGCAGGAACAAAGTGCTTCGCTGGAATCAGGTGAGTCGGTGAGTAAGTGAGTCCCTATGTGTTGTCAGCTGTCTCTATTTATCCTTTCAAACGACATCACAAAATGGGTGAATGGGCCGGCTTAACTAAGCTTGCCCCGGCGAACTGAGATTGATCAGCACCTCATCTCCACCTTACATCTGAGTGATTGGATCAAGGATGGATGATGTCACATTTATGGTTTGGCTTTTACAGTCCTTAAAAACATCCCCTAGCCACTAATATTAAAATCGAATTTTCTCCTAATTACATATTTATACATTGGTAGCCTCTACAAAAATCACACACAAAGATTCTACATTTTATGTGGTAGCTGTTACTCACAATCCCGCAGGTGTGGGACCTTGTTTCACCTTTCTGCAGAATTTTGTCCATTTCACCATGAACACATTTTCCAAAATGTCTGCAACTTTCCACACATGTGTGTGTTTACCATCGGGAGGTGTGTGTAAAGTTTGACAATTCTAGCATTTATAAAGTTCACATAAAAGCACATATATTGCCATTCCTGTCCAGGACATGTTACACAGTTCCAACGCCTCTTGAAACGTAAAGTCAAAAATTAGACAGGCAAATCTGTTCTTTTTACATTTTTCACTACTTTGGATAACAAGTTATGAGTCTCTAAAAAAATGTCATTATTTATTCTTCGCAGCATATGGTCCGCCCCTTGGTCTCTCCCTGGAGCTCAAAGAGTAGCCCCCTTCTTTGGGGAATTCCTTCAAGGAGCAGTTTACGACCCCTTCACACGTCCGTTTCCTGGGCTGGAGGATCTGCCATTGTTCATTCTCTGGCTGTAGACAAAAGTCTGGCCTAACCCACAATTATCATCTACCAGTGAGTTTCTGCTGAAAGGATTTCCCCTCCCCTTGGGAGAAATCTGTTTTTCCATTTCTTGCCGGCCCAGCCAGGCTAATTTATTCTTAATTTTTTAGAATCCAGCAGAAACCAAACTTGTTGCATCAAATGACATAAATAAATTACTTTCTTAGTTTTAAACCTGTGGGATCAAAAACACAACAGAGATCTGTATTCCTTTTAGCAACAATCCTTTTATGTTAGCTAATCCGGCAGACTTTTATTTTAGATAGCAGAACGGAGCTGAGGGACTCTATGTCTCCGTGTTGACCTACATCCTTGCGACACAAGAATAAAATAATAAAATAAGAAAACCATTGCCAACCTTAATAGCACTAACATACGGGTCGCAAGAGTACACCTTATGAGATCCCCACTCAAGAAGTTCCTCACTCAGTAGATTTTATTTTAGATACTTTGAAGTTTCATCAGGAGAGCTCATCTGACAGGGCTGTCATTCACAGTTAGCCCTGTGTTCGGCACACAGATTTTGACAGGTGCTGTCATCTTCAGGCAATCTGTTTTTTCCGAGAAATGTTTTGCTCTTCACATTTTAGGACCTTGTACATTCACCATGCTTCATGAATACTGAATTTTAATGCCAAACAAGATTATGAATGTTGAGAAGTGTTGAGTACAGGCTTTTTAGAGTTTTTAGCACAAAGTAAATGTCATTTACAGGCACATTTTTGAGTTTCATTTGCAAACCGCTGTTTCTCCCTCTGCACTCTATGTTTGCTTTTCATGGAGCCACTGGCACATTTTCTGCAGGGTGAGCTCTACTCCCCCCACACATGCACCATGGGTGGCAGGTTGTGCATCCATCTTTTGTGTGTTGAGGAACGCTTTTTTGGAGGTTTTTGGTGAGCACAAGAGTTTTGCAACCGTTGTTGCTGTTTCTTTCACCATAACTAGCAGAGTGATGCCGCATAGTATGGCGGAATGGGTCAATACATCCCACAACCTTAATTTGGGACAGCAAAGGACTAGATTTCTCATTCAGAATGTCTGTCCAAAACTTAATTGAGGAGATGTTACTTAACATATACCCAAGATATATGATTTTCGAATCAAATAGAATAATGTTGTCTGCGAAAACGATCCGATGGAGGCGGATGGCCGCCAGTTACACAGAAAATGTATCTGCATCAATCCATTGCTCATCCAGGTCACATAAATATAGATTGAACAATGTGGTTGCTAAATTGCACCCTTGCTTCAGGCCTACATAGGTCGGGATAGGAACCGTTGTCGCACCCTCCTTAGTAATTCTAAATTTGTAGGAGGTATTCGTAAGGAGCATCAAAATCCAAAATATCAGTGCTGGAGAAATCATTCACAGGTAGCTCTGTGTTCTGCACACAGATTTTGACAGGTGCTGTCATCCGCAGGAAATCTGGTTTTTCTGAGAAATGTTTTGCTCTTCACATTTTAAGACCTTGTACATTCACCATGCTTCATGAATACTGAATTTTAATGCCAAACAAGATTGCGATTGTTGAGAAGTGTGGAGTACAGGCTTTTTGGAGTTTTTAGCACAAAGTAAATGTCATTTACAGGCACATTTTTGAGGTTCATTTGCAAAGCACTGCTTCTCCCTCTGCACTCGTTGTTTGCTTTTCATGGAGCCCAATGGCACATTTTCTGCAGGGTGAGCTCTATTCCCCCCACACATGCACCGTGTGTGGCAGGTTGTGCATCCATCTTTGTGTGTGTTGAGGAATGCGGTTTTGGAGGTTTTTGGCGAGCACAAGAGTTTTTCCGCCATTGTTGCTGTTTCTTTCACCATAACTAGCAGAGTGATGCCGCATAGTATGGCGGGGTGGTTCAATACATCCCACAAATTCCCCCTCCCGACTTTGCTTTGATCTCCAGTTGAGGGAGAGTCGGGAGATTGGGATGTTCTTTTCTGTCCATATGGAGAACTTCAGTTGCTTCTCCCATCAGTGATGGAGGCAACACGCTCTCCTCGCTGGTCCAGGTTAGGATGGGACGATAGTCCGGACTCCTTGGGTTTTTCCTCCCGGTCCGCGAGTGGTCCTCCTTGGTAATTCTTAGTTCAAATGCTAGAAAACAGAACATAGCAGGGTTATGGAAATGTTCCAACTACTGTGTCCACGCATCTTCGGAGATGTCAGCAGTGGGAAGGACACTTGCATTCCTTAACAATTGGCAATATTCCCCATCTATTATTCAAGGATCCTTTACTCATTTTCTTAGGTGTAATCAGTGAAGATTTAATAATTTTACTAGGTGTCTGGAATTTCCCCCTCTGGGTTTACGGTAAGCTCTACTATCTGCCGCATTGATTTCTCTGCTCTGGATTCTGACAGAGGGGTGATTTGGGCAGAATTTTGTTTGGGATCTTGGGAACCTGTAAGAAAAAGGTGACAGTTGGATATAGGGGGAGTTTTGGGCTCCCTTGTTTCTGATTCTGGGCTGCCCCCCTCTTTTTGGAGGCAGTCACCAGAATTGGTTTGGGCCAGGTGATTTTCTGGCTGGTCATTCTGGGGTTCAATGACACACGGTTTTAACTCGGTCCCCACAGCTACCCAATCTAGATCAAATGGGTCCGGAGGATCTCTCTGGACCCATTTTTCTTTGGGAGGAGTTCCCCCCTCTCTGAAGGAGAAGATCCTTTTCCCAGAATCCTCTGAGGACCGCTCTCCTTCAAATTGGAAGATTCTAACCTCCTCCACAAAATGGGTCTTTTTAGGCCCTTTATTTCTCCCACCCGCCCTCTGTTCCTTAGGTTACAGACTTTTGGGGGCAGGAGATTTTGGTTCCGGTTCTGGGGTTTCCAGGGGCTTTTCACAAGTGGGTAAGGAAGCTTACTCTAAGGCTTTACACCCATCTCCTCCCTGTGCCTCCTCCATGGGAACCGGTGGGTTGTGGGGGTTCTCTCCCCGCCATTGCTCTGGAGTACCAGATCCTTGATTTGAGGGGTTCTGAGTCGCCATGTTCATTTGAGGGCTCTGCTGTGCCCTCAACATGCGACCCAGATCCTGTGCCAAGTTCTGGACCTGGCGCTCCAGTTGGGACACCCGCTCTGGCTGGTACTGGGTTCTCTGGTCTACCCTAGGTTGATCACGGGAAGGGTAACTGTCCCTTCCCCCATAATACCCTTGGTTGGGATAGTTTTGGTACCCCTCCACCGTTGGCCTCCCCTCTCCCGTATTGGGCTGTCTGGGCTCAGGAAAGTGGGGAAAGAAAGAAGGGTTGTGTTGGGGGTTGATGTTTGGCGGGTACCGGGGAAAGAAACTCAACCCGGCATTTGGGGGATTACTGTCCTCCTGGGGAAAGTTAGGAGGGAAGTTTCCTGGGTTGGCAGCTACCTGGTTGGACCCCCCCTTGGGCTGGGGGAGTCCGCACATAGCCCAGGATGGGTCTGTTGCCCTTTTAACGGGGGCTGATGTAGTCAGGGGACTTAGGGGTCCCATTTGTGGGGTTACCTCCCTGGCTACCAGTTTGGGATTGGCCCTAGGGCCTTCTGGGTCTTTGGTTAGGAGGATTTTGCACAGAAATATTTTTAGGCCCCCCCATCTCCAGATCTAAAATGGGGGCCACTTTCACCTCCACCACCTTAGTATCAGCAGGGGTGTTGGTTGGTTTTGGGCTTTTATTGGCACTTTTATTTTCTACTGGTTTCTGCACTTCACAAATGCGAGTTACTTGTTCAATGACCCAGTCAAGTGATCTCTTCTCATGAAAGTCCCTCATCAGCTGGGTCATAATGTATTTAGGGAGTGCATGAAAGAAGGTATTGATGAACTCCCTACTGTCGGTGCGCACCCTCCAGGTGGTCTGCGCAAAGGCACGTTTCAGCTCTTGTACAAATTCTTGTGGGGCCTGGTCTTCCCCACATTGCAGATTGTAGGCCTCCTTGCGGGCCTCTTGAGGGTTTCTATGTATTGAGAAATGCTTTAAGATGGCCGCCCTATAGGTGGACCATCTTGAGTGGTTCTGATCCTCCAGCCCCGCAAAGAAGTTGGAGTATTCAGGTGAGAATGTCCACTTGACATACTGAATGCAACTTTGGCTATCCTTCAGGTGGAAAGTATCCGTCATTTGCTCATACAACTCGAGGTGCTCCCAAACTGAATATTTGGCATTTTTATGATAGGGCGTTATAACTCTCCTAATGGCCTTTACTTGCTTCAGGGGATCTTTCAGTAGGGCCCTCTTAATTCTGTTGGCTTTTTTAGTTTTGGTCACCCTTGTCCACTCATCCTCTGACTCAGGGGCACTGCTACAGGAGGTGGCTGTCTGATCCTCTAGTCTCTCCCAGATTCTACGGGCTTGGGAATGGCTTGCAGAAGGTGGGGGCCTAGTCTCTTAAGACCTGTGGTGCTTAGAAGAGTCTTCTGACTCCCCCTTGCTCCCAGGATTGGCTGAGTAACCTCCTTGCCCCCACTGCTCTAGCTGGGAAGAGGTTTTTAAGATGCTCTTTGTGGGCCTAGTTTCATGGAATTCCCCACCAAATCGGACTGACTGATCCCTTGGTAGGTGATATTTTTGAGGATCCAGTTCTCTGATTCTCCCATCACTGGAGTCTTCCGGATCAGAGAGGCTGGCCCTAATATTTGGGAATCTGTACATAGATGCCCGCCCATCCATTTCAGGGAGGCGCTGATCTGTCAGTCCCATATTTCCCATTGTGCTGAAGTCTACCATCCCCGTGGCCCTTGGTTCATATGAGCCAGTGGACATGAGGGTGGCAGAGTCCATGGGATTGAAGGGATTAAAGTCCCTGATGCCAGGGGTCCCGAGGTTATGCTCAGGGGTTTCTCTTTCCAATCTTACCTCATCTCTTTCAGCCTCTATTTTCTGATGGCATGCCAAAATCTGACCCTTTTGCTCTTCTACTAAGGCCTTACTGGTCTCTATGATTTGGTCTTGCACAGCTATCTGTTTGTGGAGCCTGTCATTCTTTTCACAGAGAGCCTCATTGTCTCTCTCTGCTTCCTGCCTAGATTGGGAATACCAAGCCAATTTTTGCTGCAGGAGACTCACCTCCTGAGTTTGGTCCTTATTGACCTGAGTATTCTTTTTCAAAGCATCCTCCACTTGCCTGGTGTGCTCTAGCAGCTTTTCATAATCAGTTTTGATTTCACCAACTCCTGAAGGGCCAGCTTTCTTTCCTCTAACTTAATTATTAATTGGGTGACTTCCTGGCCTAAGGCATCTCTCTGTTTTTTAAATGCACTAGCTCTCTGGCGTTCCTCATCAAATTCTTCTTGGGAGTGGATGTCTTTAATAATTAATTTATTATTTTCCTCCTTCAAGGATTCTAGGTGGTTCTCTAACGTGACTATCTGTTCTGCGCATCCTCTGTTAAAAGTTAATTGTTGCTCCAACTTTTGTTGACTCCGTTGTAAAGAGTCAAACCTTTCCTGACACTCTTTTTGCAGTGTCTGTACCTGAGTATTTTGTTCTGCATTCTCTTGCTGTAAGAGAGACAGATCTTCTTGGAATTTGGTAATATACCGCCTAACCTCTGTTTCTGATTCTCTGCTATCCTGGAGCCTTTGCTCTGCAGAGTCCAGGTTGGTCTGGATTTTCTGCAGTGCTTCTCCTTGCCTCTTTGTCAAATCAATATGGTCTGTGTGCTTTTCCTGTATGACTCCTATGTGGAGGTACAGGTAGGCCGCTATTTCGGCAATTTTACACTGCTCCTTTTTTTATTTTTGGGGCAATGTACAGCTCGCTAATTGCTTGATGTAATGGACCCTTGTCCTGCCAGGTATCAAGGTCGATTTCAGCAATTCTTGTTTTATTCCCTGCAGCCATACATGTTCGTCCTGTTCTGGCCATTCAGCCCTGACAAACAATTTGTGCAGGAAGTGTTGCCTAGCATATTAATTTCCAATGGGGTTGCCATTACGGAAATTTTAATTTCCTTCTGACTTATCTCAGGGTTACTTTACTGTTGCAAACAGGCCCAATTCCTTTGAGTATTTCTTTTGAGGGGTGCTTGTACAGTGTAACACAGTATGGCAACCCAAAAAGGTGTGTGTATCCCGCCGGCTAGCACGCTGTGTTAGACTGTCATGAGTGGTATGTCAAATTCAGGATCCCAGACGAGCCTCCAAGCTGTAAGTGATTTCAATCTGGCACACACCTAAGTCTCGCCCAGCATGTAGTGCGCAAATGAAACCCTTATTTATTTTTATCTATAAGTTCAATATTCTGAATGATATACCACTCATATCACACCCTTCTCCTGAGACCCCCCCCCCCCCGGTCACACTGAACCAGGAATTAGGCTGGTTTGCAAAGGTAAATATTTATTTATGTATTCAGAATTTAAATCACAATATATTTTAATAGGTACAATAATCACCAATGGGGTGACAGAACGCTGAATAAGATCTTTAATACACTAGGAATCAAGTAATGAGCACAAAAACAAATGCAGCAAAGAAAGGAATATTTTTGGATTGATATAGAACAGATAGCACTATGGTTAAGTGTTCCCCCTGCAATACCCCCCAAACCACCAACAGGCAATTTAATAGATGTGAGGAGAGAGCAGGTATTCAGGAATAATGCAGATCAAACAGAATATCACTCCCACCTTCCCCCTTGAAACACCAGGGAAAAACGGAATTGACTTTTCAGCTGTCAGCATTGCTTTGAAATTGGCTGAGCAAAAACACCAAATGTGGTCAAAAATGCTTAAATTATTATACATTTCTATGGGAGCCACTTTGAACAGATGCAGGCACACAACAGCAATGTTTTAAGCAAAAGAAAACATTTGAAATCTCTAAGTCAAAGTGGGAAATAATTTAAAGTTAATCCACACGTGTAAAACTTTTCAGAATTTGGATTCTAGAGATAGCTAACGGTGATGGGTACAAGTGGGAGGTGAAATTAGACTTCTATCTTAAACATTGAAGGAGTTGTGGAGGTTTTAGTAAGAGGTGTTTTTCGAAAATAAAGACAAAAGATTTGGACAAGACTACAGTTAGAATCAGAAAATATGGCTTATGCTTATACTCAAGGCTAGAGCGTTTGGCGAGGCGACCAAGTCAGGACACAGTAAGTTCTGTGACTGATTCATGACTTCAGTAACAGATCCCCATCACTTTCCCGGCGGCACGTCCAAAGACTCAAAGTGGGATTATGGATCAGAATTACACAATAAAGATGACTATGAAAATGGCGCTTTAGCAACTAGACAGAATAAGATAACACTACGGATTTTGATACTGTTTCAGTTTGTGAAAGTAGGGATAGTTCAGAGATTTGAGTAGAACAAGATAAGCAAGGTATGCAATAGTTCTCTAGCATCCTATTAATACTCACAATCCCCAGAGATTTAAGATTTTGGACAGTCACAGTTCTGGTCAATGGATTGGGTCTATCAAGGAAGGATAGCACATCAGGTGCAGGACTGGACCAGCTAGGCCGGTCACCGTATTTGCGTAGGATCTGCCCTTCTGGTTTCTGGGTATTTCAATCAGTGGGATAGCGAGTTCATCAGGCAAGCCTTGTGGTAGCAAGCCAGATAATTTCAGGATGCTAGTTCAGACTGATTTCCCACACCACAGCGCTCCACTGGGTTGTGATTATAAGTTTGAGAATTGAGGTCTTGCTGAAAATGGTTCAGCTAATGCTTTGCAAGATTCTTGGCATCTGGATCCAGAAGGATGTTAAACACTGGATGTAAAATGCAGGAACAAAGTGCTTCACTGGAATCAGGTGAGTCAGTGAGTAAGTGAGTCCCCATGTGTTGTCAGCTGTCTCTATTTATCCTTTCAAATGACATCACAAAATGGGTGCATGGGCCGGCTTAACTAAGTCTGCCCCTGCGAACTGTGATTGGATCAGGACCTCATCTCCGCCTTACATCTGAGTGATTGGATCAAGGATGGATGATGTCACATTTATGGTTTGGCTTTTACAGTCCTTAAAAATCTCTGCTAGCCACGAATATTAAAATCAAATTTTGTCCTAAATACATATTTATACATTGGTAGCTTCTACAAAAATCACACACAAAGATTCCACATTTCATGTGGTAGCTGTTCCTCAAAATCCCGCAGCTGTGGACCTTGTTTCACCTTTCTGCAGAATTTTGTCCATTTCGCCATGAACACATTTTCCAAAGTTTCTGCAACTTTCCACACGTGTGTGTGTTTGCCATAGGGAGGTGTGTGTGTAAAGTTTGACAATTCTAGCATTTATACAGTTCACATAAAACCACATATATTGCCATTCCTGTCCAGAACATGTTACACAGTTCCACCGCCTCTTGAAATGTAAAGTCAAAAATTAGACTGACAAATCTGTTCTTTTTTACATTTTTCACTACTTTGGATAACAAGTTATGAGTCTCTAAAAAAATGTAATTATTTATTCTTGGCAGCATATGGTCCGCCCCTTGGTCTCTCCCTGGAGCTCAAGGAGTAGTCCCCTCCTTTGGGGAATTCCTTCAAGGAGCAGTTTACAACCCTTCACACGTCCGTTTACTGGGCTGGAGGATCTGCCATTGTTCATTCTCTGGCTGTAGACAAAAGTCTGGCCTAACCCACAATTATCATCTACCAGTGAGTTTCTGCTGAGAGGATTTCCCTCCCCTTGGGAGAAACCTGCTTTTCCACTTCTTGCCGCCCAACCAGGCTAATTTATTCTTATTGTTTTATAATCCAGCAGAAACCAAACTTGTTGCATCAAATGACATAAATAAATTACTTTCTTAGTTTTAAACCTGTGGGATCAAAAACACAACAGAGATCTGTATTCCTTTTTAGCAACAATCCTTTTATGTTAGCTAATCCGGCAGACTTTTATTTTAGATACTTTGAAGTTTCATCAGGAGAGCTCATCTGACAGGGCTGTCATTCACAGTTAGCCCTGTGTTCGGCACACAGATTTTGACAGGTGCTGTCATCTTCAGGCAATCTGTTTTTTCCGAGAAATGTTTTGCTCTTCACATTTTAGGACCTTGTACATTCACCATGCTACTGAATTTTAATGCCAAACAAGATTATGAATGTTGGGAAGTGTTGAGTACAGGCTTTTTAGAGTTTTTAGCACAAAGTAAATGTCATTTACAGGCACATTTTTGAGTTTCATTTGCAAACCGCTGTTTCTCCCTCTGCACTCTATGTTTGCTTTTCATGGAGCCACTGGCACATTTTCTGCAGGGTGAGCTCTACTCCCCCCACACATGCACCATGGGTGGCAGGTTGTGCATCCATCTTTTGTGTGTTGAGGAACGCTTTTTTGGAGGTGTTTGGTGAGCACAAGAGTTTTGCAACCGTTGTTGCTGTTTCTTTCACCATAACTAGCAGAGTGATGCCGCATAGTATGGCGGAATGGGTCAATACATCCCACAACCTTAATTTGGGACAGCAAAGGACTAGATTTCTCATTCAGAATGTCTGTCCAAAACTTAATTGAGGAGATGTTACTTAACATATACCCAAGATATATGATTTTCGAATCAAATAGAATAATGTTGTCTGCGAAAACGATCCAATGGAGGCGGATGGCCGCCAGTTACACAGAAAATGTATCTGCATCAATCCACTGCTCATCCAGGTCACATAGATATAGATTGAACAATGTGGTTGCTAAATTGAACCCTTGCTTCAGGCCTACATAGGTCGGGATAAGAACCGTTGTCGCACCCTCCTTAGTAATTCTAACTTTGTAGGAGATATTCGTAAGGAGCATCAAAATCCAAAATATCAGCGCTGGAGAAATCTCCAGTGTGAACATTTCATTCCATAGAATATTCCTACTTACTGTATTGAATGTGGCAGACGTATCTATAAAGGCCATGTATACCGGAACTGAATCATGGGCCTTAGTATGTGCCAGAAGATGCAAAATTACAGTAGCATTTAATGTGGTACTCATCCCTTTACGAAAGCCAATCTGATATTTTGAATATAAGTCATGAGAGGAAATATATTTTTCCAACTCAAGTAGAATGAGAATAGAGAAGATTTTAGCTGCAGCATCTGTGAGTGCAATGGGGGATAGTTATCTGGGGAAGTGGGGTCCCCCTTTTTATATATTGGAACAATAATCAAAGTCACCCATGTCTCAGCTTTCTATTTCTCCCTCGGCTCATAACTTGGGGCTTTATCTTGACTCAGATCTATATTTCACTCACCATATTTCTGTCTCCTCATATGCTTGTCGCTACCATGTGTATAACATTCGAAAAGCTTGTTCTTTCTTAACTTTTGATGCTACGAATCATCTGATTTCTTCACTAATTTTCTAAGACTCTTTGTTTGCTCTACTTCTGTTTTTGGCCTTCCTCTCTCCCATCAGGTACCTTTGAAGTCTGTTTTCGAAGCTTCCATTTGACTACTCTATCTTCTTGGTCCTCATGATTCTATCGCTTCCTCTCTCTCTGCTCTTGGTTGGCTTTCATTTCACTCTCGACTTAAATTCAATTTTCTCTATCTTGTCTATAAATTTCTTTATGGCCTTGCACCTATCTATCTCTCTTCTCTTCTTTCATTTTACACACCTTCTCATTCTCTACACTCCCAATCTCAATTTTTCCTCTCAGTCCCTCCTCTGCCGAGTGCTCAGTCACGTTTCAGCTCATTTACCTTGTTAGCTCCTTTTCATTGGAATCTTCTTCCACTTTCTCTACGCTCTACCATTTCATATTCTCAATTCTATGTTTCTTTGAAGACTTACCTTCTCCAATCTGACGTATAATGCTGATTACTCTTTTGTTATTCCTTGCATTTTCATATTATTGTACTGTTTATGGTTGTATGTAAAGTGCTTTGGCTTAAAGCACTTTATAAATACCAAATAAATTACAAATAAAATACAAATAGACAAATACAGAAGAATCGTTCACACTCCCCAGGACACCAGGGTGACAGGTATCAGGTGAAGAATGAGAATTTTAGTATGAAGCCTATGGTGGAAAAATGCTGGTCCTCAAAACACTTAAATTTGCACTGGGAGATATTTTAAAGGTTTTGGGGTTAACACTTACATTTGTACTGTAAGGCATTCCATGTCTAGTAAGCAAGGAACACTCTGGTGAACTATCTTTGGACAGAGAAATGGGCTGCATTTCATCCTACCCAATACATTTGTTTTGAATTCTCCCCACTGTTTCACAAGAAAGTAATGCAGCTATTATATGACCAGTGAGATTTGGTTGTGCTTACTTAGCCACAGATGAGATAGACCATATTGTTTTTAGAACTATGTAATGTGTAAGGCATATTTGAGGAAACCCAACATAGAAGGCACTGCGGTAGTCAGAGTGGGCCATCACTACTTGAAGGAACTTGTGGTGGCCGGAGTTTGACTGATGGGATCCTTCTGAGGTTTCCCAGCCAGGAAATCTGACTGGTATTGGGGGTGCGTGTATGGACAGGTGGCTATGGGGAAGAGCTTGGGAGGGGCTGAGGGAAGAATTATGGAGTCAAATTTATTTTTATTATTATTATACTCATGTTGCTTTGTACAAAGCTTACACTGGATTTGGAGCAGCTGGAGAGTGGCATGTAGCACCCCACCAACACCCAACAAATGAAAGTGGCACTCAGTACAGGAAAAAGGCCTCATTGTTCAAAGTAGATGGGTGAATGTCAGCTGGTAAGCAGACTCTACAGCTCTTTTGAATTTACGATTCTGCTGCGGCTCTCTTTTAAGAAGACTAGGCAACTGTATTTGCAGGGTGAAAGGGGTATACAAAGCTAAATTATGCAGATTAACTCCCAGCCTAAGCCTAAGAGTAATACAACCTTACATACCACTCTTACCATTTCCATAAAGCACCAAGCAGGCTTCAAGAACCTCCAGGCCCTTACTCCAAGAGGAGCTGCAGATCGAAAACACTATCATTTAGGAGTGAGTGCCCGTAGTTCCTCTCAGCTTTCTTGCCTAAGGAAGCTGGCTATTCAAGGCTTAGGGAGTACATAGAAGTGTGTGTGCTCACCTGTTCCCTTGGGCATTGTTTGAACACAGCTAGGAAGTGCCGGACGGCCTCAACGACTGTGCCTAATGTGCCAGACTATCTCAGCATACAGGCTTTATAGTTGACATTTTGCCCTCCCAGAGTGTTGCTCTTAATGTGAATGTCTCCTTTGACTTAGCTAGCTTACCATGTATTATTTTACAACCTCACCTATACTTTAATGATAGTGCTCATATTAAATGTCTTTGCTTGCAGAGATTCGCTAAATATGTACTGCAGTAAGTCTTGTCCTTCCTGATCATGTGTTCCAAATGTTATATTATTCTGTGACTGTTCCTGAATGGATCATTATGGGTGCAAAATTGTTGTAGAACATTTCTCTTTCTTCAAATGGCGTGTAGCGTGGCAGTGTTCCACCTATGTGTCCCATATTGAAATGTTCTACAACAGTTCCATGCCCATAATGACCTATTCGTGAATGGTCATGGAATAATATGAGATTTGGAACACATGATTAGGCAGACTTACCTTAGAACATTTTAGTGAATCTGAGCAAGCGAAGACATTTAATATGCACACTATCCCAAAACGTAGCCTTGAAAAAGACTTCACAGTCGAAACACATGTCAGCATGGCTTAGACTCAAACCTAACAACTGAAACAGCACTAATACAAATATTTTGATATTATTAATCATTATTCTCAGTTATTTGATCATGAATAAGCAATTGCACAGGTACAACACAACCAAATATCTAAACCTAACTGATGATGGCCTGCATAACCCTGAGCTAGATGACTGTGTGGCAGTACAGATTTCCTCATAACCCATACACGTGACCTGTCATATAGCCCTAAACACTGATCTGATCTGATATACTTTGTGGATTGTTCTTGTTGAAGGGACAACAGTGTTGATTAGTGGCAGGGTATGCTGTATGTACACTGGGGGAAGTGGTAGAGAGCAGATTGATAAAATACCACTTCAGCACAAGTAGATGAGTTGGCCACACTAACACATGCATGTCAGCTTGCGGAAAAACAGTCAGCGAACATATATGCACATTCCCAGTATGCTTTTAGAGTTCTGGTCAGTTGTGGAAGCAAAGAGGCTTCCATACATTGGTGCCTTGCTGGATGCCAATGTTTCGCGAATACATAGCTATTAACACGTGTGGTGCACACTAACCTTCAGATAATGAGGTTACTGATGGGAATGATTTCACAGATTCCACTGCTAAATTGTCATTTCTAACTCTCAGACACATTTTGTATTAAGAGTAAAAAGGGTTCAACAGCTGCCTCCTTTCAAAGCTCTTGAGAGCCTGGCACAGATACAAGACGCTGCTCCATCTATTGGAGAGGGCATTTCGATACATAACGGAGGCCACTTACACGAGGACTCTCTGTGGTAAGATGAACTTGGATGTTTGGTGTCTCTAAAGATAATTTTATTTCATTTGGTCAAAGTTTATCAGTGTTTGGCACATGGACGCAAAGGTGGAATTATCAATCACAAAAGTGTGAACAATGAGAGTGGTTGGTGTGAAGTGTTGGTTTCTTTTTTGCTTAAACCTCCGCAGTCGCTCGCTGAAGCTATATGCTGCCATGTTTCGATACAAGCATGTGTAACTGTTCTGCGACTTGCTGCACCATCCACCTGCTATATGTTTGTTGGTACTTCGCCATACATGTTGAGTCTGCTATGTGTGGCATTTGTAATCTCCATGTTAGAGTGCAGAAAATTGCATGATGTAGAGTCTGTATAGGTCTTAGGGTTTAGGTTTAGGTTTAGGTAAAAGGCTAGAGATTTGTGCCACAATCATGAGTGGACAGGATATCTGGTGTGGGGCTGTGCCTCAATGTTGTATATCAAGGTGAAAGCGTTTTTCCCTGTTCATCCCCCATACCCATCCATTACGTCTTCCTAACACTTTTCTGGTGTTCCTAAACTTCCCTTCCCTATCTACATCCTCACCCTAACCTATCCATTGGCTGCCTTGTGGTGCCCTGTTCTTGTCAAAATCAGGAACCTGTGCCAATCAAGGCAGGAGGGTCATTCTCCATTCGACATCCATGGTTGGGGAGGTAGTGTGATTTATTCTCTGCCACCCTTGACGATGACAATAAGAGCCAGTTTCTAAATTGTCGCTTAGAAAAAACAACAGGGCTTATTACTGGGGCACAGCACACCAACACAAATTAGAACATGGCTAAACTCCACATTATTGGCACTCTCAGAAAAATCAGAAAGGAAGTGTAAATCAGCTGATTCATGGGTTGGTAGCAGCTCGAGCAGCCCTTGAATGGGAATTTGCCAGTGCTGAAGTTCAAGACTTTCTAAATAATCAGCTATTCAACATCTAAGAATATGTGCTTCATCAAAGCTGGTCTAGAGCTTTCAGAAAAGATGTGTGAGTTGTTGGGAATCTGTGACCCTGTTGCAACCAGCTATGGTTTGTCAGGTTTTGGAGAGAGCTGTGTGAGTATGTGGTTGGATTTGTCGACCCGGTTTTGTGGCAAAATGCAATGATTTTGGTTCTTTTTGCCCCCAAAATGTTCAGCAGTACTCAGACTCAGTCAAACTCGCCATCAGAATATCGTTGCATGTGTACTTATGATATGATAGGTTATTTATAACGCGCTTAATACCCAGGGGTTTCTAAGCGCGGACCCGGGGATCGAACCTGTGGTGGTTCGTGTCGTCTTGCTTCTAAGGCGAGCACGTTGCCCCTGGGCTATCCTCCCGAGACTAAAAGAGTGCCTTCGTCGGTGCTCATCTCAATAACAATCAAAAATTGCAGCAGCCTTGCAATAGGCGATTTAGTCTTGTGAAAGCTGTAAACATGCACGGAAGGCTTAGTTCTTTGCTCCTTCATACTACGTGGCATGGCACCCAACAACTACCTTTTCACATTGACTGTCCCGCGAATATAGCAAGAACATATATTGTGCAGCATCTTCAGGGGACATGTCCACCAACTTGGTTTAAGGCAAACGGTATGGATTGCAATATGCAACAAGCATTGGCAAAGCCAATAATTTTGGCTTTTATGTAGACATCGGTTGGCGTTTGCCAGGCATTGCCATAATGGTTCATGTGCATATGATGTTCACATCTGCAAAATGGTGTGAGTACCAAAGTATATAAAAGCAGTGGTTGGCAAATGCCTATTTAAATACCTATCCACACTGCAAATCTGTTGGCTTTGACAATACTTGCTTTTAACAGGACTTCAGCGAAAGATATGCATACCGCTTGGGAATCAAGTGGCTAAAGGCTGCAATTAAGCCATTTACTCTGTGAAGACCACTTTGGAAGAATGCTGATAGGCACTTACAGCAAAACGTTTGATCTTAGTGCTTGATACAGCTATTTCAAAGAGGTCCCAGGAGTATGTTTTGGCAGAGAGGGGTACGTAGTGGGTGCCGATTGCCATAATAAGTAGTGTAACCATCAGCAGGAACTGGGTGTGTAAATAACCAAACAACACCCACAAGCTATGTGCCCCTCCTCACATCCCATCTGCCACCAAGCTGTACTCCAATGCAATAGGTGGCTGTGATGAATTGCCATCTAGCAAGCGTATGAAAGCCCATGCTTTTTTGATTTGTATTAAATAATAAAATGATGCAGCTAATTCCATCTCTAAAAGGGTAACCTGTTGATCAGATTCTCCTTTTATAAGTTCCATGTCAAAAGCATAATATGTAGATGTGTACTACTGCATCAGTATCCTGAATTGCAGCACCTGCTGTATCAGTGGCACAGAGTAGGTTCCGAAGACACAGATGCCCACTTGACAGCTGCAGTAGCAGCCAAGTGTCTGCAGCACAGGGGTTGCATTTAAGATATGCACTGCTGTACTAAAACTATTGTGATTATAAGTAATCCAAGGCATTGGCAGGGTAAACTCTAAAATAAACCTATGCTTCAGTTAAGGAATGTGGAGAGGCACTACTTATAATCACTGCAGCCACATTCAATTTAAAATCACACATGTGTCAGTCCATTGGGCCCAGTCCATCTGTGGAAGGGCTATGTGTATTCATTCCACACAAGGATCCCCCCTGCCCACTGGCAGGACTATATCCTTGGGGAATTGCCTCTCTTTGGTCCTTTGTAAGGGCAGGTAACACCCTTTCACCAGAGACAGTCACCCCAGAGGAAGTTGGCCTGGGACAGGAATCAAACGACACACCCATTTACAAAAGACTAGGTCTCACACCATGGTGCTGCATTTTTAAAGGCCTTTAATTCTATTGAGAAGGGAAAGGGGCAGGGTTAGTGTAGCCAAAGGGGAGCTGTACACGTTTGGGCAACCTCTGCCATCTTGTTTCTCTCTGCCTCTCTTTCTCTTTTCTGTCCCCTCTAATTCCTGTAGAACAAAGTGATATCCTAAGGGCAAGATCCAGTCATTTCGAAGCAGGCTAGCTTCAGTCCAATCACCTGTGGACTTTTACCTTTAAAGGAAGGGATCTCACACCACTTCTTTGAATCATCCAATGTTGAAAGAAGATTTGATTGGACCCGGCTGGGAGAGCAGTCCTTTCCAGAGTCTTCCAGTTATGAGGTGAAGGCAGGTGTTCCAAGGCAAAGCTGAGTTATGTCCCCTAATTATCTCCAGGCACCAATGCAGGAGGTCTCTACTGCTGGAGCCAGACCACACTTCTGCCAGACACCTGTTGCCCAGGACCTCACTGTGTTGCGGGAACCCTGAAGGTGTGTGCCAGCCTCTCCCATTTTTGGGAGCACTAGAAAGGACTAACCTTGGCACTTGAGACCCCGGTGGAGTGGTACTCAAAGCACTGGGAAACCAGAAATGACTTTTTTCAAAGTCCACCCGCTGCAAGCCATGATTTGAGCATGTTCGACACAAAGCAAACTATCTGGATCCGTTGATGCTGCCTTTAGCATATATTGTTCTCCCAACAGCCGTTTGTCTGTTTGCCGCTGCTACGCCCCACCTGAAGCTCATCCTTGCCTCATCTCGAACCAATGAAGCACTGCTGCCTTGCATTGCTAGAGGCCTCGTCTGAAGCACCAGCCTCGTCATTGCCACTCCTGTAAGTCGGTCGACCCAACCCTTCTGTTTCTCACACGGAGACCTCCGTGCCCTGCATGGAATCAACTCTTCTGTGCACTCTGGTACCAGCTCGACTGCCATCGATCCATGACCACGGAACCAAAGCTGGTGACCACCCGATCAGCAGTGTCCAAATCAGCGATTCAAGGCTGCAGCTACCTTCAGTTCTACCCCAACTCAAAGCCAGAGAACCCATGATTGACGCAGAGAAGCCTGGTTTGACACTGTCAAGCAACCAAGATCTTTGCAAAAGTATTATTGACTGATTTCTGCCCTCCGGTCCGTCCCCTGTTTAACCAAGCTAAGTAGTGTGGGTTTGAATGTGTAAATATGATTGGTTAGTTTATGCTGTTAGAGAGGGTTCCCCCTGCTCTGTTGTCTGACCTCCTCATTATGCAGGCTTCAGAGTAAGCCTTTATATTGGGTTGCTTCCTTTCTGTATTTGCAATTCACACATCCATGGAAAGAGCAGGAGCTGCAGAGCTCATCTTATCGACTCACAGATTGAACTTGAATAATTGTAAGTTCTCTGAAAATGGTGACTTGCACACACAAGTTTGATTTTTCTCTCCCTACTTATGGGCTTTTCTAATCCATGACTAGCACTGAATCCCATGCCAGGATGTCCACTACTCTGCTAGGCTCTTGTGGAAGGGTACCTTTGGGGCAAGGCATAATTTTAGGCTTCCCTTACCTAGGGAGCACTTTGTTGGCAGCTGATGTTGCTATGTTATTGGGTACCATAACGGGACACGACCCTAACTTTGCTTAATTTTTCAAGACCTGGGAACACAACAAGGGTGGGCTGTAGTGAGATACTGGATCATCTTCACACTGCTTCTAGACTCAGTGTCGCTTAGCAGTCATCGGCACCCAGCTTACATGGCTACCCCATTCCTCACAGTAAGAGTCAGACAGTGGACTTCCTCACAGATTGAACCTAGCAAACACGTTTGTATCTGACATATGGTGGTGGTGGATGGGCATATGAGGATGCAATTGGTATTGAATAATGCCGTACATATTGGCTAGGATGACACCTGTTTAAAATTAACGACTTATCACAGCTGCCAGCCGAGTCAGCTGTATAGCCACTCCCCCTCTCAAATGTTACCATAGAAGAATTCCTCATTGTAATTGTTTATTCTTCAGAGGTTCTCTGGCCTGTGCCTACAAAATTTCACTTCGCATATTCTCAACAATGTATTTCTTCCATTTTCTCTTTTCTAACTATCACATCCTTGTAGCCCTTCTAAAATGTCTACCTCTGATTGAGATCACTGGATCTCAGCACTTTTAAAATCTTCAATGTATGCTGTCTATGGCTTCAGAGCCTCACTATTTTACTGTTGTTTGTTGGTCTGTTGTGTATGTGATAGCTGACTTCGGCAGATCGGAGCCATTGCAGATTTTAAAGAGTGTTTAAATGTTTAAACTACTGTTGGCCATACCTAACGTCTGAAAGGCCCATGACAAGATATGGAAATTAGATTACTCTCCAGCACGTCCACTAGATATGTGTAATGAATCGGATACCACATGCACATCTACTTTAGGGCTAAAACAGAAGTTTCCATCGCAATCACGGAAGAGGAAGGACAGCTTGGCTCCTCGTGCCAGACCTCCATCCCAAACGTATAGGTAGGAACTGCTCCCACGCCTCCCAGATCCCTTAGATTCCTGAATCCCTTATAGGACCAAATTTGGAGAAGTGGCACCCATAGGGCACGGACCTGCGCCAATGACTTAGGCCCTTGTCACTTAAAAGTAAGTAGCAAACAAAATCTCCAAAATATTTTTCTGAATTCGTAAGAATGTCATTTGTGCAGCTTTACTCAATGTACGATCTTCAGTAAAAATTGCATTCTTATTCATGATTTCATTTTAAATCTTCAGTTGCGCAAACTGCGTCTAGCTGAAACATGGTATACACTTAGTGGTCTGTGCCCAAGGGCTATTCTGCCCTAGTTGAAAATGGAGTGGGTGCAGGTGGAGCTATAATTTTTAGACACGTTACAAATGTCTAAGTAAATGATTATTGCTCAAGTTACTGCCAATGTATTCTTTGTAAAATTCCTGGTAAATCATAAAATCTCAGTAGATCTAGTGGTCATTTACCAGTCCCCAACTTCTGCAATTATTTTAATTGAGGAATTGGCAATGTAACTGCACAGCTGATACCCTTATGTCCTAGGCTGATCATCCTTGGTGACCTCGAGCACTGGCAGGAATCTTCGGCAGGCCAGATAGGACCAATGATTGACCTTTTATGAAATTTGGACCTGAAGCAAAAGGTGGTTTCTCTGACTCATTTAGCAGGCCAATCCTTATTTGGTGTTTTTACCAACCTTGCCTTGGCAGTGGTCAGTAGGCCCCATTTCTATTTATGGTTAGACCATGCGATGGATCCACTTAGAATACCTGCTGGGCTGTCTACTGCTTGTCTATCTAGATGCATGCAGAAATCTGTGTGTAAATGGAGCAATATCTCTGAGGCTATTGCTCAAAGGCCATATTCTAACCTGCAAAATGATGGATTGGATATTTACTATTCCTCAGATCTTTCTTCGCTATTGTCCCACTTTTACATTAAGATATGATAAATGGTGGACATTTTGACCCTAGCTAAATTGAAATCTGTTAATTTTCCTCAGTTAAAAAAACCTCCTAGTACAATCAAGAAATAAAAACAATTAAACAGAGTATTAGGCAACTTAAACATCAGAGGGAAAATCAAGACTCACCACCAGATTGGCCTATTTGAGACAGGTTTGTGGGTATAAAAGGATGACTAAACACTCTAAAAGAGATATTGCTCAGAGTGAATATCTTCAAGTACCAACAGTAGCAACAAACTGTTTAAGCTTTTGTATTATGTTTCAGTAAGCTTTAGAATATTCTCCAATTTCTAAGGTAAGTGGTAATCAAATTATCGAGCTATCTTGTAGCTTCCCTATTTTGCAAAATCACTGGAGGCTGAGGTTACATCTCAACTTCTGCAAATGGTTGGTTCCATAATGTACGAGCCAGTTTCCTGGCTGGTCATAGTCAGTAACTGGTAACTACAGCAGCTCTTGAAGATTTAAGAATGTGGATTGATTCCAGAAGTATAAGGGTATTCACTTTATTAGACATCTCAGCACCCTTTGATACTGTGGACCATGACATCCATTTGGACCATCTTTTCAGAATGGCTATAACAGTGACCTATTACATGTTGTGTACCACAGGGCTCTTCTCTGAGCCCACTCCTTTTTAATCTTTATATGAAACCTTTGGTAGACTTAATCCAAGTATTTGGTTTGCGATTGTACATGTATGTTGATAATACCCAACTTATCCTTCAGTTGCATGGTAGTGATTGGGATCCAATTGATCATATTAAACTCTGTATAGAGCACGTTGGGTCCATGATGTCTCTAAATCGGTTACAACTCAATACACAAAGAACTGAAGCTATATTCTGCAAAACCAGTCTTGCTTGTCAGTTTATTCTATTTGACTCCATGGCTCTCAGTTCAACTGAGAGTACTCATCTTTGGCTGCTCTCCTTGTAACCTTGTCCCGTACCTGTAATATTAGTTAGTTACCTGGGTGTCTGGCTGGACTCGGATCTGGCACTGACTATACCAATAAACTAGCTAATGAATAGCTGTTTCTTTCAACTGAAATCAATAAAATGTTTCCTTGAGAATTTTATGTTTCCAACAACAATTCAAATTGCTTTCATATCCAGTCCCCTGGATTCCTGTAATTCAATATATCTGGGTTTATCCAAGAAATAGCTTTTCAACCTCTAACTGTTTCAGAAGGCAGCTGCCAGACTGCTTTTGCATTTATACAGGTGGGCTCATGCCTCGTCTGTCCTTTTAGATTAACATTCACTGCCTGTGGCCAAAAGGATTGAGTTCAAGACTTTGCATTGTACACACAGGTCCATATCATAAAGGTCCTGCTTTCATCGTAACAGTTTGTTCTGGTATATCTGAACTGAATAGCTCAGCCCTTTAAGATGAGTAGCAATTACCCTGGAGATGGATGGGGATGTAGAGTCTTACTCGTACATCAATAATCGAAACGACTTAGGTAGTTTGGCAAAAGGATAACCGTTTTAATATCAATTATCTAAAACAGGAAGTACAACGAACATCAACAAACTCGCTTGATCCTCTTACTCAACAAATCTTATAAAAACAGATTCTTTATACAAAAACTTGTCATCACTGACATTGACCTACTACTTCCCTACCAACGTCATCCTACGTGGCAAAACTACAAACCTATGAGTAACGGTAATAGGCTCTAAGTAAACCTCTAAGTATATGTTCCATACTAGTCTAAGAGAGTAAAACTATGTGATTGGTTACTTAACATCAGGTGGGGCAACTAAGCCCTCCCCTTAGAATGACCACTATGAACGTCACTAAATGCACAACGTCCCATTGGCTATCTAAACTATAGGACCCCTAATTATGCGGTCCCCTATGATTGGTTGGCACTCTAACCTTCATCAGTACTTTTCCACCTACGTATAGCAGCACCTACGCTGGCCATCCAGGTGCTGGTGAGTTCATTTTAACTCTAACTTCCCACCAATTAACATATCAATCCATCATCACTTCAGTGGTCTTCTTGTCAATTAAACTTTGAAGCTCGGCCTTGAGAGTGTTCTTAGCTCTGGGAAATTCAGGGAGTGAAGGCACGCTCTGCCCTCATGCATAGGTGTGAGCAACTTGTTCATCCAACTTTATCCTTCCACATGAATGGAGACCATGAAATCGAGCTTCTAACGTCTTTTAAATACTATTTTTTAATAGACCTCTGACGTCTTCCTTATTCTGCTCATGCCTTCTGAACAGGAGTTGTGTTCTTTCACACGATTTGTATCCAATTTCAGCATACTTCTTCCTGATATGACCTTGGCTTCTTTGGCTCATCCAGCCTTGCCTCTCTGAGATTCACTTTGTAATTCACTTGTTTTAATACTGCAACATACTTGAACTGAGGCCTTCTCTCTAAAAGGTCCAGCACTGCTATAATACGTAGTGGAAACATCCATCTTTTACTTGACCATATTCATGTATGTATACGTTGGCGCTTGCTGCAATCTATTCACTATAAAACTTAAGGCTAGCTTCAAGAATACTTTGCCTGCTTGCGTTTCTTTTGCATCTGAACACGTGTAAATTAACTTGATATCTTTGTTTCTTGTAGCATAAGTTTCTTCACCTTGATCTCAAGATGTCACTTATCTTTACTTCTTTCTTGATGCTTTATAGACTATCTGCATTGTGTAGTCTCTGCATCTTTTCTATGCACGTCAGCTCAGTTCTGTGTGACAACACCATTCATCTTTGCCATTCATTTGCTCTCCTTCTTCCGGGATTTCATTCAAATGGCCATTATATTCTCTTCTATGCAGGTATGGTTTTCTCAATGGGAACCTGCCTCCAAGATTCTTTTAGGTATCGATATGCCCAATGGTATTGCACAGTTTTCATACTCTGGCTCCCAACAGACAGGCAATATGGGTGACATGGTTTGGTGAAATACTTGACATTTCTGCATGAAGGTGAGTTCAGTAGGATCACAACCTAACACTGCACTTAATAGGGACAGTCTCACCTGTATGCCCATGCTTCCACTGTCAAGCATCAGTGCATTTTAGCACACCGACCAATTAGGAAGCTTAGAGCAGGTTCTTTACCTCATGGCAAAGCTCCTGTTCTGAGCCTCCTCAAAGGCAGAGGTTGCCATCTTCGCTGCTGGAGCAGCAGGTAGGTGTGATCCCCACCCGCCATTTCCAAAGCCCTCACCCACGTCCATCCTCGTCTCACTTACCTGCAGCTTCCTTGTCCCTTGCCGGAGCCTGGACCACTCTTGAGTTCCCGACCCATGCCGTTTTATGTAATGGCCGCCATGGAAAAGGGGAAGGGATTAGATATAGTTCCCTTCTCTGTTGTCCATGGTGACCATCTTGTTCTGTAGGTTTTTTCAAGTTGAGAAACGTCAAACATGCTGTTCCTCAATTACAAAAATAAATATATTTGCATCCCGGTAAAACAGGTTGGTTTGCTAAGAGCAATACACCCCTCTGGGCAGGGCTGCCCCCAACCGCTGGTATGTATTGCTTGATTAATGGCCTACAAGGGTGCATAACTTTTTCTAAGGTGTACTATCATATGCCACATCATTACATGTTTAATTAATAAAATCATGATGTTACTATATGTAAAATCAGAAAGATGATGGCAGCATTCCAGAGCACTCATAATTTAGTTCATGTGTCTCATCCAATTACCATGCTAAATGACGTATTTAGGATGCAGTCAGAATCTGATTTTTCATTCCACCCTGCAGTTTAGGGATTGTCGCTGGCTGCTGAGCTACAGCTGAGTAGTTCATACTGGTAGGACTATGTAGTTTGGAAACACCCCACGAGGACCCATCCTCGTTCCACAATATTTAGTGTCATCACTCAGGGATTAAATGTATTAATCCTGAATTGATCTGATGATGGGAATATCATGTATGCTTCCTTTCCCATCTTCGGTTGTATCTAATTTTCTAACGGTAATTGGCATAGGATATGCTTTCTTTGTTTTACATTGGTGATGGTATGCTTTATCTACATTTTCTGACCCATAAGTAAAGGTATTTCCATGTGATGGATGTCTGCTCAACCTGTGGCAATTTCCACATTTAACATGTTAGATCAAATGAAACCGAGACCATCCTCCCCCTGACCCTTTGAGCATGACCCCCAGGTCTGATAAAAACATTAACATAGCTATCGTATACCTGTATTACAATCAGAAAGCCCAGCCATGGATAAAGATGGTAGCAGGTTTGTGTACAAGAAACATTAACCTGCCTGTCCAGGACTGCTGCTTTGGCATGCACAGAGAAACGTGATTCTGAGTGGGACAACTAAAACCTCACAACGCACTCATTATCCTTTTTGTCCCCAAAGCAGGATGTCTTCCTTTTGTAAAGGAATCCTTGTTGTTGGTCCATGTGTTCCAAAGTGGAGGGTCAACGGAATCAGTATAACCCAGATCAAACAGTTACTTTATTTGGTAGACCGTTCAAATGCCTAATAGTCCCCAAGTCTACAATTAGGATCGTAATGAAGTGAACATGGAAACACAACAGACCACTCTTTATGTGTATGTGAGACCCTATTGGAGGTGTTGCTCTAACTTGAAATGTAAACAGAGCCTAGGTCAGCTGCCTACCTGAAACATGGAAACTCATACAATCTGGAGAAGAATGTTGAGATCCCAGTTGCTTGAACTGAAATTATATTTGGCCTAGTGATAAAGTAGTATGTGTTTACATATCAACTCCAAAGTACACATTTTGTAAATGCCTTATAGGCCTGGCTCCCAGGTATCATTAAACAGTATTGGCACGCCAATCATATAAACAGAAAATATTCTATTTGGAAACAATTCCCATGACATGTGAGGACTATTGACCTGGCCTTTAGCATTTCCAATCTCTCTGGGCTTTGATCTGTCCCTTCCACCAGTTCTAAATTGTGGAGATCTTTCCAGAACTTTACTATTTAGTCTTCAGGCTGATAAAGTAGGGTTCTTGGCCTCTTATCCAAGAGATTACGTATTTGTGTGGGAATTGCATTCATTTGAATATGCTACTGATCTTCACATTTCCATAGTATTCTTGCATTCACAGAGAATGGAGATCAACATTGAGCTTCACTGGGTTTTGCTTCCAGGTTAACTTGTTAAATGTGGTGATTTAATCATCTCACCAATTCAAGATGCACCTTTCCTTCTAATGTGCCACATTCTACAGGCCAAGTGTGAATGTTTTCTTTCACCAATTCAACTAGTTTACTCTGGATCTCATTGCCTATAGTAGTAATTCCTATCATATTTTCATAAGTACAATCTTAATATGAAAGCCCATTATCAGGGATTCTTGTAAGAAATACTGTGTGTCTAAGGATGCCAATTCTCGGCCCAGGTTTGTTTGTCATTCCTCTGTGATAAATATTGGGTCATTGGACAGAGTTTATAGAAAGTCCAAAGCAGCAGAATTCACATTTTCCTAAGAACACTTATGATTGAAAGTTGTTATTGGTTATTTTCTCTTTTATTTGATTGGTGGTGCCATGGCAACTGAGTTGCTTTTGCCAGTGCTTACTGAACATGGTGGCATTGTCTCCTTGGCATCGCTATGATGCTGACATATATTTCCAGCAGCATGATTATGCTAGCTGGCCCTCGATAAACCAGGGATCATATTAAATAAAATGCCAATAGTATGCAGTGGACCACCAATGTTAGCAATTACTTACTGTGGGGCCTGTGCATGCAATTTGAAACATTAGCTAAGAGAAGTGCAACACTGAAAAGTAATACCAGATGAAATTGCCTTTGCTCTTCAATTTGTCCACGGCACTTTCTAAAAAAGTACGTGTGAACTGCAAATTACGCTTTATAGGTGCCATTTACTAATGGATTACTATGGAATCCCGCTCCATCATTTTCAGATGCTAATCGGGGGTGGATCCTTTAGGAATCTATTTGTTTTACACCTGCATCAAAATCTTAAGCAAGCATAAAAAGTGTCCTTTTTTGAAGGAGGGAGAAACCTAAGAGGCGATGCCTTGGAAGGGCATGCTAATTAGCTGGAGTGTAAAATGAAGGCGTAAAATCATTGTGTCTCGCATTTACATTTTAATTTTGCGCTTTACACATTGTAAATTGACCCCCACAGTATTTTAAGAACAGTCATCTGCTCTTATTGCATACTTTCGTTTAGAAAGATGTGTGTGATTGGGAGAACCTGAGCTTTGTGTTTTCTGAAGATTAGTTGACTGTAGGCACTAGTGTATATGTGGTATACATGACCATTATTAAGGGGACACAAAAGTGTGAAATCCTGCAGCAATTTAGCTGGCTTTGTTTCATCAAATTGAGCACATTGAGCAGAATGTAAGTGAGGGCTACCAATATGGAAACAAAAGACAGTTTGCTGCTATAATCATGGTGTGGTTGTGGATTCATTTCTTCCTGAAGTTCAGAATACTGTCACTGTCATACCCATTCCTGGAGGTTTGCTCATCATAATACCTACAGGAAAGGTTCTCATGATACAAACCAAACAGAGCCCTGGGCCAACTGTCTGCTAATACCAAAAACAGTGCCAATGCAGCTGTTGACACCAATTCTGCTCCACTAGGTGTCCCTAAAGGCTCCTGCCTATCACCCACGCTCTACAACACATACACCAAGCACCTATTCGATCTCCTAGACTCCCTGGGGATTATCTACACTAATTTTGCGGATGACACCCACATACTCATCCCTATCACAGGCGACTTACTCATGTGACACTGCCACAATAAGCAAGGTATACAGCACTATACAACATGGGGTGTCCTTCCACAACCTCTGCCTAAACGATGATAAAACGGAGCTCCTCATTGTTGGCTCCCCCCACCCAAGCTCAAAAACCTTGCCATCTTGACATCTCCTTCAGTACCTTCTGCATTGATGGCTCAATCATCTAGGCCCTGAAGCATGTCAACACTCTGGGTGTCCACCTGGAAGCAGAACGTACCATGATCAGTCACATTAATGCTTAAGCATCAGCCACTGCCTACACGTCTGGGCTTATCGCCCTGAGCAGGCAATTCCCTCTCTCTGCGTAACTGCCTCACGCTCGCAAGAGCACTTATCCGCACTAAATTGGACTACTGCAATGTTCTACTCATGGGCACTTCTGCATTGAAACTGGCTAAACTACAACTTCTGCAGAACAAAGCCTTGTGTGTCGCCTTAGGCCTACGACGATCGGACCATATATGAGCAACCAGGCTAAAATCCAGCACCAACATGGTCATCCCTCTCTCTAAGAATAAAAAAGCAGGAGGCGTCAACTCTTGTGTGACTGCACCCATTCTCTGGAACTCTCTGCCGGCCTCTGTCAAAAAATCTGCCTTTTTGACAAATATGACTAATACTCGTAGCAAACAGACCTCCTAACTCTGAACTGAGTCTGGGTGTTAAATGCATGTAATAAATAAAATAAATAAAATAATAAAGTTGCAGAATGCACAATTTTTTTTTCATTAGGGTGATTATTGGTGCATGCTCACCCATAAATCATTTTTCACGGACTCAAACTGTATTTACAATGTTTAAATAAATTAGGTTACAAATTTGTGATGGATTCCTATAGCAAGGAGGGAACGTTTATCATGTGGTATGTGAACTCTCAGATCTTTAGGTGAACATGAAGGTGAAAGTGAAAGACCCTGGCTATCCATATTTGTGGCTTAAAACATAGCTATGAAAAGAATAAAAGATGAGACGCTGCATACCAATCCCGACAGAACTGAATGCAGGGAAGGGTCAAACCAATGCATTTCATGCACAATCCCTTGCACAAGGCAAATAGTAAAGTGAGTACAACCAACCAACCAAGTAAATTAATAACAGCAGTATGCCATGCAAACACATCTTGCCTCAGTTCAACTCAAGCGCTTTTCCTATTGCCGCTTCTTTTTTGACTTCATCAAGTTGGTGTTACTTCCTTAGAAGTTAGCAAAGTGCATGACAACTAGTGGTCGTATATTATAAGTGCGTATGTCCGCCAGATGTTTTTCGATTCTAACCTTGAATTGCCTTTTAGTCGATTTTTCCACATGAGCATCAGGGGACATAGATAACAAATATTGCAAGCTAATTTATGAAAAACCTGATGTTGAAGTACCATTGATTGTTTTAATTATTTTATTTTTCTTGCATCTATCTTTGCAGTTACTGCACTTGGTACAATGATAGAAGACTGTTGGTAGCTGCACAATAGATGGAGAGATAGAGGGAGTAATTCATAGAATTTGCGCACAAGTGGCGCATGTGGCTGGTGCACAGAGTGCGCATGCAGCAGTCTGCGCCAGCCACGTCCGCCAAAACCCATTTAGGCTCATAGCGTATTCATGGATTTATACATCCATAAGCAGCCGTGGCGCAGAGTGGCGCACCGACCCTGCAGCAGCGCCAGTTACGCCCCCAACCCCGCCCTGTGCGCCAAAAACATTGTACAAATCCAGTACAGGGCGCAAAGGCCAGTGGACCAGCATACAGCCCCCCAACCACGAAAACACGAGTAAAACTCCCCGCGCACCCCCCAGAATACACGTACCCCGCTCGCGCCAGGCCTATCGCGTGTAAAACTCCCCACGCACCCCTCGGAATACACGTACCCCGCTTGTGCCATCGAAAATGTGTATAAAAATCCCTGTGCAGCCCTCAGAATACACGTACCCCCCTCGCGCCAGCGAAATCACCTGTAAACCTCCCCGTGCACCCCTCAGAATACATGTACCTCGCTGCCGCCAGCAAAATCGCGTGTACAACTCCCTGCGCACCCCCGGAATACACATAACCCGCTCGCGCCAGGTAAATTGCGTGGAAAAAGTCCCCCCTGTGGTGTGGGCTGCCTGTGGGGCACGGCCAGGGTGGATGGGCTGCCTGTGGGGCATGGGGAGGGTGAATGGGCTGCCTGCGGGGCATGGGGAGGATGAATGGGCTGCCTGCGGGGCATGGGGAGGGTGGATGGGCTGCCTGTGCATATTCTGGGGGTGCGTGGGGAGTTTACCACGCGATAGGCCTGGCGCGAGCGGGGTACGTTTATTTTGGGGGTGAGCGTGGAGTTCAACACGCGATAGGCCTGATGCGAGCGGGTTACATGTATTTCGGGAGTGCGTGTGGAGGGTAACACGCGATAGGCCTGGCGCGAGCGGGGTATGTGTATTTTGGGGATGCGCAGGGAGTTTTACACTCAATTTCGCTAGCGCCAGCTTGGCACATGTATTTCGGGGGTGCGCATGGAGTTTAACACGCGATAAGCCTGGCGCAAGCAGGGTACGTGTATTTCGGGGGTGCGCAGGGAGTTTTACACGTGATTTGGCATTGTGGGCCCTCCTGGGTGTGCCCTTTCCCACCTCCCCATGCCCTGCAGGCAGCCCACACCACACGGGACTACCCTACACCCCTGACCATGCCATGTAGGCAGCCCTCACCACAGGGGACTACCCTACACCCCTGACCATGCCCTGTAGGCAGCCCACACCACAGAGGACTGCCCTACACCCCTGACCATGTCCTGGAGGCAACCCACACCACAGGGGACTGCCCTACACCCCTGACCATGCCCTGTAGGCAGCACACATGGCACCATCCACTTGTGAGCCCCGACTCATGTCCCCCACCCGAACCACCCACCAACCATTGACGGGCACCTGCCAGCAGGCCCCGACTCATGTCCCCCACCCACCCACCATTGACGGGCACCTGCCAGCAGGCCCCGACTCATATCCCCCACCCACCCACCATTGACGGGAACCTGCCAGCAGGCCCAGACTCATGTCCCCCCTACACCCCACCCACCATTGACGGGCACCTGCCAGCAGGCCCGACTCATGTCCCCCACCAACCATTGATGGGCACCTGCCAGAAGGCCCCGACTCATGTCCCCCATCCACCCACCCACCATTGACGGGCACCTGCCAGCAGGCCCCGACTCATGTCCCCCACCCACCCATCATTGACGGTCACCTGCCAGCAGGCCCCGACTCATGTCTCCCACCCACCCACCATTGACGGGCACCTACCAGCAGGCCCTGACTCATGTCCCCCACCCACCTAGCATTGATGGGCACCTGCCAGCAGGCCCCGACTCATGTCCCCCAATCACCCACCCACCATTGACGGGAACCTGCCAGCAGGCCCTGACTCATGTCCCCCACCCACCCATCATTGACGGTCACCTGCCAGCAGGCCCCGACTCATGTCCCCCGCCCACTCACCATTGACGGGCACCTACCACCAGGCCCTGACTCATGTCCCCCACCCACCCACCATTGACGGGCACCTGCAAGCAGGCCCCGACCCATGTCCCCCGCCACTCACCCACCATTGATGGGCACCTACCAGCAGGCCCCAACTCATGTCCCCCATTCACCCACCCACCAATGACGGTCACCTGGCAGCAGGCCCTGACTCATGTCCCCCACCCACCATTGATGGGCACCTGCCAACAGGCCCCGATACATGGCCCACCAAACACCATGTTCTAACAAAAGAGACCCATAGGCCTAATGCCTACACAAATACCCCCTGCCCCCCAGTACAAGCACGCAAGCATCCACTGCCCCCACTCCCAAATTACTCATGCCATGAGAGCCTCAAAAGTACCACCATGGCCATGCATAAATGTACAGCAGAGCCACACAGTGGCAACACATGACTGAGGCAATGCTCATTGAGACATGCACAAAACCAATGAGAGTACCCAACACCAATAATGAAGAAATATGATTTGTATTAAAGTATGTAATGAAAAAACATAAAGAAATATCAAACTTGTAAATTAAGAAATTATTGAATCCAAAAAAAAAATATCCAATGTAAGCCAAAAATTCTCAAGAGGAAAAAAGGGAAGTGGTCCATTTCAAATGTCCAAATAAAGTACATGATAAAATAAAAAAAAACATTGATTCATGGGATGACAAAATAACTAAAGTATGTACAAGACTGTGAAAGTCCGAAGGGTCCATGATGCACAAACAAAATTAAATCTGCCAAAAATACTATAAAAATAACTATGTACATAAAGTGGAGCAAAGTCCATGGACTCCAAAATAAAGAAAAAACAAAGGAAACCTAACCCTAAAGAACTATGTACAAAGGGGGCGGGCAAGTCCAATGGCTCACTTGTTGATGTCCCGGGCCAGGGCATCATCGAACTTCTCTTCAACGTCCTGGAGGCGGGCCTCTTCCCTGGCCCCGAGGTCTCACAGGGATGCAGCCATGGCCTCCTCAAACTCCCTGCGAGTTGCCTCAAGGCACTCAGTCTGCCTCAACGCCCTGCGCATGGAGTTTTCCGCCCTGACCATAGTGAGCCGTGCCTCTTCCGTCCACCGCTGCTCTGCATCTATTTGCCAGCCCAACCACTGCCACACAGAAGACACTCCCAATCCAGGGTCCTCCTGCCCTCTGGCCGATGCCTGCCCCTGTGATGTTGATGGCCCCGAGCCATCATCGCTCCAACCTTGCTGCTGTGCATGTGCCCTGCCTGTCGATGCCTGTACATCCTCCTCCTGCTGGGGTCCAGTTGTTGGGGTGGCCACCCCTGCTGGTCCTTAGACTCCTGACTGTGGCAGGGAAGGGTCCTCCACCAGCCAGGCCGCCGGGTCAGGGGCAGCTCTGCGGGGTTCCCAGGTGATACATAGGCAGGAATATAGCACAGAGGATGACTGGCGCATAGGGGTTCCGTTTAGGAGGGGGTCAGTAGAAGGTCCAGCATGCGGAGGAACCCAGCACTGGTGACCCATCCTAGTAGGTCGACGCGGTCAACGAGGCATCCAAAATAATGTGCATTGTCCACACGGGAACCCTGCACATCATCCCGAATGCCACATTGACGCAACGCCACCCCAGCCAGGACAAGCTCAACACGGTCCCGGATTGCCACATCCGCAGGGAGAGGAAGGCCAGTTGTTGTATGCGCATCCCCTCCCTGAAAACTGGTCTGGACGAAGGCATCCCTTCTGGTGCCAGATGATGCAGTCACTGGATCGGGGACAGGATTACACACAGGCACCTCCATGGCCACCTGTGCTGCCTCCTGTCCCTGCTCCTGGACTGCACCACTAGCACCAGTGGAATCCCCCCATCCAGGCCATGTGCGTGGGCCTTCCACGGCCTCCTCCTCAACCAAACCCCCCAACAACCTGGATGACTCCATGCCATCTTCCTCCATAGGCCCCTGTGGGGTCTCAGCTGCCCCTTCCGGACGTGGCACCAGACTCCTCACTCCCCGAAGAGATGACAACATGGAAGGGGAGCTGGGCCTTGCGTCTCTGGCTGGCGGTGGGATCCCTGCTGCTGTGCTCCACAGCACCGTCTCCGCCCTCTTCATCAGTTGACGCTGCAGACAGGGAGAGACAGAGCACAGGCATCAGGGAAATGTACAATGGTCAGATATAACACACATGACAGTTGCACATGAGTGGCAGTGTCAAACTTCACAGATGGCATCACACTCCCCAACACACAAATCATTTGAATCCACACACATGCACAAATTAACAGGAATGATGCAGCAGGCAACACCATCCATACACATACAACAGCATGAGCACCCGAAGGTCAGCCTGATGTCACATGCAACACGGGGAGTGCCGAATACATGCACACATGTCACCAGACATACATGCATCTGTACATCTCCACCACCTGTCACAGTGAAATCATTGGAAACTATGTCACATATGCCAATCAGCCTCCTACATGTCGGTGTCACATGCATCCATTGTGTATCACAGTGGCACACATGTCAAATACACACACGCGCACATGTACACCATGCACGTACATGAAGGTGGAACAAGAATCCATGTATCACACCCCAACCATGCCATAGTACATACACAGAAATGTAAACATGTGTGCACCCCCACATGCATTTGGGCATCATGCATTTGAACACATACACCATTGATGTGCCTCACACATGACTGGACTCACATGCAGCAGGCTCATGTCCCTGTACATACACATCCATACATGTGCCTTTCAAGACATATGTCCAACCTGCACACTCCTGGCACACCTCAACATGCACTGCGTCCAATCAGTACCCATGGACACTTACCGCTCGACTCCAGACGGGTCTGCCTCTGAAGGACCTGGAGGTGGAGCGCTGGACGTGTACGTTCCAGGACCCTCATCTAGATGTTTGTAAGGCGGACCTGGCACCCCTCTGCATGCGCTGCCTCCAAGAGGCACCGGGCCTTGCTGAGGGTCCTGGACCTGAAGTCCTCCCAGTGCTTCCGGACGTGTTGCATGTCATGGGCTGCCACCCCCTCCACGTTGATGGCAGCCACAATGTCCTTCCAGATCCTCTTCCGTCCTTCATTGTCGGCACGTGATCTTCCGAAGAGGGCATCATAATGCACCAGGACTTGCTCCACCAGGATACCAACTTCTGCGGCACTGAAGCTGGTAGCCCTCTGCCTCTCTGGCTGGGGGTTGCCAGTGGTCTCTGATAGTGTTTCCCCCGACATGGCAACCCCCGAGGCAGGTGTGGGTGGGCAACTGGGTCCTGGTGCTGGGCTGTGGAGCGATGGAACTTCAGTCGGCAGTCTTCTGTTCCAGCAGGGGTGGTCACAGCAACTGGACCCCTGCAGATGGCTGACGTGCAGGCACCAAATAGCAGGGCACGTGGCCAGCAGGCAGGCAGCAGCAGAGGGCAGGTGGGAGCGGGCTCGGGGCTCTGGGGGGCATGAAAATGGCCTTCTGGGCAGGAGTGTGGTCTTCCATGTGTTGTCACGTGGCCAGCTTGATACGGAGTGAATTGGCACGTGAAAAAATAGCACATCAGCGTGTAATTCGAGGAAAGGCCCTTAGCGCGTAAGCGCGTCTGTGACATAACGTGCGCGGGTGTTTCCCTCGTGACGGGTGCATAGTGAATCAGCACATGAAAAAACAACACGGCCGCGTGTTAATGTGTGTAATTCGAGGAAAGGGCCTAAGCGCGTAAGTGAAGTGACGCGCGCAGGCATTTCCCTCAGTACAGGTTAAAGGTGAGTGGGGCCAGCAGTTTGCTGTACGTGCCTTTCGTGGAGACCGATGTGTGTGTTGCTACTTCTTGTTGTTTCGCGCGCAATCACAACTTCACAGCGGATCAAGGATGTATCTCTTCTTTTGGCGGGGGTATTGGCTACGCATGTTTTTCATTATCACGCTAGTCTGACGGTGAATCGCGCACGCTATTTTTCCCACTGCGGGTGCCCCTGTGTATCGCGTACCCATTTTCGAGGTCATAGCAGCCTGCGTGTCCCACGCGTACTTGTCTTTCGTGTCCCTGGGTGCCACCACGTATTGCGGGAGGTTCATTCCACACATGTGGGCTACCGGGGGTTGTGTGCACGGTTTTACTTCAGTTTTGGGGTGCCTGAGCATTGCGTGACCCGTCACTTTATCACCAGGGTCATATACAGCCTGCAGGTGCACAGGGGTGCTGTTAACATCTTGTATCCTACCTCTTTCACCCCAATTGCCCAGGACAATTGTCGTGTACACCTCCCATTGGCACTACTCCATCTGTTCCGACACTACTCCATCAGTGCCATGGCTGGGAGGCCACGAAAGGTGAGGGGCACCTCAGCTGGACACACTCCATGTGGCGGGCGTGGTCAGGGACGTGGCCGGGATGACCAGGGAGTTGGGGGACTCCATGGTGTCCAGGGTGGCCGCAGAGGTGGAAGAGGGAGGGGTGCGCCAGTTTGGCACAATGTTGTGCCACATGTTGGTGCAGTCATGCCACCACCCTCTGTGGTTACGGGAGATGCAGCTCTTGCATCTGGCACTGGTGCCCATGTGACCCGGCAGTCTGTTTCATCGACTGCCACGGGCCCAAGGGTAGTGGTAGCTGCAGGTGCAGCTGTGGACACCACCACCCAGGCTCAGGGTGGGCCAGCGCATGCTGCATTGGCACTGGAAGAGTCCGTGGATGATTTCCATGAGTTCAGGAGGCACAGGGTAAGTGCACGCAGGGCTGCCCTGGCCGAGGCACATGTCCCTGGGGCAGTATTGTCATCTGCTGCCCCGAGCAGCGGGGTGTCGGCAAGTGCATGGGCAGATGCAGTTGACACCACCCTGGCTGTGAGTCTACCATCCAGGACAGTCCCGGTCAGTGACCTTAGCACAGCAGATGTTGCTGCCTAGGATCAAGTCAGGGGCACCCAGCAGCCACTGACGCAAGTCAGGGCTTCCATCCTTGTTCCACTAGCCACTCCCTTGGTTCAATCCACCAGCGCCCCTGCCCATACTGATCAGGGCGGCATTTCCCAGTCGGGGTCCGAACCACAGTCCAAGAGGAGGAAGATTGCACCTGCAGTAGAGGCTGGGACCCCAGACACAGCTGCAGCCTCCGGCACGTCGAGGAAGAAGCCTTTCTGTGTGCAGGAACTGGACTTCCTTGTGGACTACATGCGGGACCCCAACCGTGATATGCTAATGGGGCCGAATTGTCAGACTACGGCTGCCCATCGTATGTCCCAATGTTGCGTATTGTGTGAGTGCATTCAGACATGAGGTGCGCACAGCTCAAGAGTGCAAAAAGCATTGGGATGACCTCTGACGCAGTGCTAAGGCGAAGCGTGCCTCCAATTATGCCGTGACTGGGTTGACTGGCGGTGGGTCACCAGCTCAGAAGGAAGACCTCACTTCGCACGAGTCAGTCGTTGCAGAGTTCATACCAGCAGGATTGTTTGAAGGAGTGGGAGAGATGCAGGACTTAGATGCCCGGTCCAGTGAGTGTTGTTGCGTGTTTGTCCAGACCATGTGTGTTTTGCTTGTGTGATGTGTTGTGCTTGACTGCCACTACATGTCATGTGTACATAGTTCTCATGTGCGAGTCATGCAATGCTTCACTGATGCATGCCTGCTGTGCAGCATGCTGGACATGTAGAGCAGATGGGGACTGACCTCATCACCACACTTGCACCCTACTCACATGCTAGTCACCCGGCTGCCCCTCCGGTCCATGTTCCAGCTCACTGGCCCTTCTGCATGTAGCCTGAGGTGGCTTTCCTCCCAGCACTGGGACTATGTCTTTGCATGGCTGACGTGCATGTGTGTTCTGCCTGCATGCGGCTACTCCACGTAGGCATGCTCCCTTGCCCCTCCACCCCCCTGCACCCAAATTTCACCATGGCACTGGTGGGTATCATGTTGGAGTACTGCAATGGCCTGTTCAAGGCTCCTGTGTACATGCACACTTCCCCCTGCCAACATTCCAGACACATACATTGGGGTACATCCTTTGTCCTTGATGCAGGATATCTCACTTGGACTGTGCAGATGGCAGATGCTCCGCAGGGACATGAGTGCTCCATGTGCATTCCATGCATGCCCCTATGTGTCCTTGACCGGATGATCATTGTAGTACGTGTCCAGGATGACCAACATTTCATGGCATTTGATCATCCATGCCATGCCCACTCTGGCTCAGACCTGCATCACGCATATGTTTAGGGTGTCACAGTCTGTTCAACTGGTGTAGTGGCTTCTGCACACATGGGTGTACTACTGAGGGTTCATCATGTGTCCTGCTTACTGTCCCATTATCTTCTGCTGTGTTTTCAGTTGACTCAGATGATGCAAATGACGCTAGTCAACACTGTCTGCCAATACACAGGTCTCTGGTCACCCTTTTGCTGCCATGCAATGCCTCCCTGCATTTTCACTGGGGGGGGGGGGTTTGCTTGTAGCCATGCAACCCATTGCCTGCACATTGCATGTGATGCCTGAACTTGCCCTTACACTGCCTTCACGTTTATTGATAGACATCATATTGTACTACTTCATGTAGATAGTGTGTAATGTACACATGTTCTGCACTGCATCAACCCACTTCTGAGCCGTGTTACACCGTTCTACATGCCTACTCACTGATGCAATGTCAAAGTGACCTGGCATGTATGGTCAGATTTCTATCCCTTCTCTGTCATGAATGCCACGGGCACAGGTGCATCCTGTGACACATGTACTCAGTATTGGAACTCCCTAGTAGTTGTTTAGAAAAGTTGATTGGTCAATCTGCGGCCTATATCAACTGGCATAGGGCGCAGATTGAATGTAGCCTGCCAAACGGGTTGTAATGACTGTGGAGCTTCCTTCACTTGTGTATGTGTACACTCCCACATGAATCAAAGCAAGCAGCATTGTAGCTGCTTGCTTTGGTGTATTGGATGCTGTTCATGTTCACAATACAGGTGTATGGGGAAAGGGGTGTTTTAGAACGCTTTCACATGTACATATGCGAGCAGCATCAACTTTGTGTAGTGCAACATTGCGACTACTCAATTATGTGTGCGTGAAAGTGTTCATTTACACATGTGTCTTCCGCAACTTTTTGTTGACTGACTAATATGTAGTTGATTGACGTTAATGCTGGTGAGATTTCTGCATTGCGCACATTATGTTCAACTAGCATAATGCTGAAGGTGCACTGTTGTGCAGTATTTGTACGCCCAGTCCCACTTAACTAATATGGTGGGGCCTGGTCATGGAGATTTTACACAAGGAATTATGGAATATGGCACATTCATAGCACAATGTGCTCAATCAGGGCTTGAGGGGTGTTGTGGCGGCTTCATGTCCTGCAGTTCGGACCGTACTGGGTGTTATGGTCCCTCATGCCTGTTGCAGGCTCTGCTTTGCTTGGGACATTCACTATACCTACATGGCCCATGCCACCCGGTACGGGCCGAGCTGCAGATGGATGGAGCTTTATTGGTGATGATGGTTTAGTGATGCATGTATAAATGCATATTACGTGTGTCATTGTGTGTTTGGATTCACTTGCAGTTGTGGTCAATTTGCAGTTCAGACATGCTTATGATATGTGCCATCTCTTTGTTGCCATCTGTCTTTTCTGCCTGTGACATGTACCTGACCGAGGTGGTGTCTGATGGAGTTCATGTACTACTTTTTGTACTTGTGTAGACTTTGCTATGTAGACACATCCATTTCTACTTTTGGGATGTGTTTGCATATCAAGGCCACTGGATGCATGCCAGGTTCTCATTTGTGTGTGACATGTCTGCTTCATGTGTTGGCTGTCAATGTGATGTCTATGTGTGTGTGGGTTATGTGTTTCTGACATGTGTACTCATGTTTGTTGTGTCCCCCTTTTCAGATGATGACGCAATGGAGCCAGAGGATGGTGTTGTCATGCCAGGCACAGGGTTGCTATCACACCAGCAACCCGGCACAAGTGGGGGTCGTGGGGTGGTAGACCACGAGAACCCACTTGTGTTACAGACCATCGTTTTTACGGCTGGCAATGAGTCTAGCCCGGATGATCACTCTGGCGACAATGTCGAGTTGGATGTGCATTAGGTCCATTCGTCAGCGGTGAGTGATTCTGATGTAGACACTCCTCTGTCCGTGACACCTGCACTGAGGGACGAGACAGTGGTGGGACCTCCACCTGTGGTGGATCGGGATGCAGGGTCACACTCCACACCAGTTGCTGATGTACCTGGGGCATCACGTCAATGGAGGAATGTAGTCCTGCAGCCGCGGGCGGTGCCAACCCAACAAGGACGGCGGCTCCTTGGGCCCCGCAGGTGTAAAGCCCAGCAATGCGGTGGCCGCACACCACCGGGGTATACTGAGTCGGAGCAAGCCATGGTTGCCAATTCCGAACAACAGGGGGCAGCAATTGATAATATCACTCAAAGCATGGAGCGTGTGGCCCAATCCGTGCTCCCCCCCATGTTAGGCAAGTGGATCTCCAGCAGCGGGCTGCACAGTCCACGGCCCGCTCACTCAGGCTGGGCATGGCGGCCTCAGACAAGGCACGCCAGGCTGAAATGGTGTCTTTGCATCAAGCAATTGCTGCTCACGCAGAGGCACACATGGAGGCCATGAGGGTTGACTATGAATCCCTCATATATACTCTGGGCGTGCTCTTGATGTCCCAGAGGCAAGGGGTCAGAGGAGAGGTTGGAGCAGCTTGAGAATACCATCTCAGCTGAGCTACGTGCTTGCCAGGAGGTGTACCAGTTGTCCAGCCAGGCCATGCAGGAAGAACTCTGTGTTACACATGTTTCCTTGCAAGAGGAAGCATGCGTATCACGCAAGGTTCTGCATGCTGACCTACGTGTCATCGCCGCACAGAACCAGGCTCACCCGTCCCTCAGACTTGCTGCTGACGAGGGGCAAGCTGCGCATAGGCGTGGTGAGGGTACTGTGCCACATCAGCCTTTTGAGCCAGAGGGTGACTCGGACGACGACTTATCTCCCACACAGGTCGGGCTGTGCAGGCGTTGAGCCCATGGAGGTTTTTCTTTTATCTCAACATCATTGCATGTAGGTGTTGAGGTGCACCCTGTGCCTCCCCCCTCCTGGGTGCCTTCCCCTCCCGGGTCGTATGTGACCATTTTTGATTTTTATAGTTAGTTTAATTAGTTAATATTGTTTTTTATAGTTAGTTTAATTAGTTAATATAGTTTAAAATTCCTTGTCTACTGTTCATTCATGTGACGGTGTGGTGCTTTGTGGCTTTTGAAAGCATCCAATGTCTGTTCCAGCTGGGCCCTTCAAGCTTGTCTCGTGTATGTGTTTGCAGCTTGGGGTCCTGACTCACATATGCCACTCCTGCTTCCCCTATCCATGGGCTTGCAAGGATGGTTCGGTGTTACAACCATTTACACAAGGGCATTGGACTTTCATCATATCTGTGGCCTGTCTACTGCTGTACTACTTGTGTTGACACCCCTAGTGGGGATAATGTAGCTTTTATCCACGGCATGTCTGCAATCCATTTTGGTGAGTACATAATTGATATGTCCATTTACTGATGTTGATTGTGATGTGTGTTATTTTCTTGCCTTTATATGTGCGTGATGCACTTCAGGCTGTAGACAGTAGCCTGCACCCTTTCTCTGTCAAAGTCACACTGATGGTGGGAGAAGGTCGGATGTACGTTTCAAACATGGCCCAATGACAACCAGCATGAAGACTCACACACAGGGAACTTTCCAGCCTTATTAATAGCTTTTATGCCCTTTCTGCAGGAAAATGAGCCTCCAGACTACCTTTCCCAGCAGACATGGGGCCAAGAACTACAGATATCTGGCCACGTTGGGTGGTGCACACGTGCCCATGCGTGCGCAATTAGAAGCAAAGTGCTTGTGCTCAGACGTCCAACAGAAGCAGACTTGTTTCCAGGAGCTCCAGGCAAGGTGAGGAGCACAAGGGGCCACACCCCAACCAAACTTCCTCCAGGCCCCTTGCACATGCATGCTAAGTAGCACCAGTGCTGGGGAGCTTGGCACGGCATTGGGGACGAAGCGCACAGTACAGCTAAAACGCATTGAGTAACAGATGCCAAGTAGCTTTACAAGTTGTCAGGGGCACACGCAGGGGACGTCACCCATATCCTCGAGTCCCCCCTGCTCCATAGAAACTGAGTTGTTAGTGCAGTAGCGTTCCTATCCAGAAACTTATACAGCGCACAGGGGCACCCAGTGACGCACAGACTCGAGTGCTGTACATATCATTTGCATATGCAAATTGCCACGTTCCCTACCTATTGAAATCCGCGGCTGGCAGAACACGACTTGTACTGAAGTCGCATCTTGCCAAACGCGTCTAGCAGATCACCCAAGGACCATTCTATCATGTGTGATTCTGAACACATTGGTCTTCCATTTACCGCAGGGCCACGTGCGGCGGCCTTACTGCATTGACAGTGTATGAACCATCACGGGGCCAAGCAAAAGTATACGTACAAAGCAGCAGACAAGAGTGTTTGTTTGTGGAGAAGTCACTTAGTTTGAGGCATGAATGGTGTTGTGTGTGTGCTGAAAACACACGCATATTAGTAATTCACGCTCTCTTTGCAGCATTGAACTGCTCCTGTTACCGGACCTGAGAGTGCGCAGGCAGGAGGCCAGTACTCACCCCAGAGATAAGTCTCTCTTTGGCTTGCATTTGACCCATTTTGTACGATGTGCATGAAGAACATGGTTTCTCTGATTGAGTATGTGTTATTGTCAATAGTTGTATTTTGGATTTTGTCTGCTTTCCCTTGCCCATCCAAATCCCCTCTCTTGCACCTCTTTCTGGTTATCCTGAATACCAATGCCTATCCAAACAGCGGATCGCTGACCTCTTTCCCTGCCGGGGTCTCGGAGGCCTGTGTAAGTTTTACCTTGCAGATGCCCAGACCACAGAGGGGGTGGTTGGTTCGTGCCACTCCTGCACCTGGAAACCGAAGCTGTGACACTACCCATCAGTTGTTGCATCCTCATTGTATATTGTGTACTGAAAATGCTACCCATCCTGTTGAACCATTGTTGAACTGTGCTACCTTGGTTTTTCTATCATTCTGCTTGGACATGTGCTTGGGCATTTTCAGCGACTTCAAGTCATCTACTGGAGACTCTTCCAGGGTTTTTGGTGGCTACAGGCTTTTTACCTGGTTTGGGGTTTGGCTCCTTGGAGTTCTCTGCGATTTGGTATTTTTACCAGTCACGGTGGCCTCTGAGGGGGCTGGACCCTATTTACATGCAAGGTAGAACATGTTAACCAAGGGGTAGGGGGATCCTGAGGCCAGGTAGACTAGAAGGAAGAAGGCTACAGACCCCAGACACAGTTCTTCAGAAGGTCATGGTGATGTGCAAATGAGGGAAGGCCTTTTGTTGTTGGACAGTAAGGTTGGGCCACAGTGTTTGGCCACTCTCTGACATTGTCATTGTGGGGTAGTATGTACATGATGTATTCTGCTGGTCAATGTCTATTCCTGTGTTGTGTTTACTTTTCAGGTGTCATGGAATTGTTGTGGTTTGACATGAGGGGTGTAGACATGGGCAATGTTCACATGTGATGTGTACAGGACACCGAGGGTCACTTAATTTCACCTGCATATATTGAGTGCATGTCCCTACTGACACACACCCTTACACAATGCTCTACCACACATACAACCACCCTTCCACGCCCATATGTGCACACAGATTGCCTTCTCTTGCACACTGTGTCCGTGCAGCACATGATCACTTACCATTTGGGGATCGTGTACATGCGTCAATAGGTAATTGTTGTTGCTTGTCCTTTTTATGTGATGCTCAAGGTGTATCCCCAACACAATGGCTGCTCACTTTGCTGTGTGCTGAGCAATGTGTTGCAGGAGACACACACAGCACATGGGTTAGGGATTAGCGGATTTGGATTGGCCAATGTGCATGAGAACAGGCATTCAGTCTTTTGTTGATGGTACCACTGGTGGCAAGCACTTGTGTATGACTTTGTATGTGTGGGAGGTTGTTGGTCATTCATTTCATCTGATTCCATGTCAGGCGTGATTGTCTGGGGCCTCTTTCCATTTATCACATGTCACTTCGTATCTCTTTGGTCATGTGTTGGGCGCTTTTGCTGTTGCATGCCATTTCATGGTGTGGCAGACAAGGGTGATGTGGGTTGGGACGGTTTGGGTGACGTACCAGTGATTGTCATGTCCTGTTTTGCAGGGGGTGGTGTGATACACACCTTGCATGTGTTCCTTTTGGTCACACAGGATTGGTTATGATTAAGTATCTAGGGATGCACACAATGTAGCACTTCCGTGGCAACATTCTCAGGGTGGTAAGGTTGTGACAGTTGACTGTCTCTTTGTCATCATCGATTGTCACCTGGTATGTGCTAGGCCTGTGTGCACTCCGCAGGGGTGGGAGTTTAGGTGAAAAATGTGGCCACAAGCTGGGTCCGGGCTGCCTCGCCACGTGCCCTTTCCCCTCCCATGGGCACCGCCTCTGCCTGTGGTTGGGAATATGGGGGCACCACCATGTCCACCGGTACGTCCCGCCGTGTTGCAACATTGTGCAGGACACATGCTGCCACAATGATCCTGCACACTACTGGGGGTGCATATAGTAGCTGGCCGCCAGAGCGGTTAAGGGAGTGGAAGCGTGACTTGAGCACTCCGAATGTGCACTCCACTATGCCCCTGGTTGCAATATGGGCAGCGTTGTATCTTACCTGGGGTGGTGTGGTGGGGTTCGGTATTGGCGTCATCATGTGGTTGCTCAGAGGGTAGGCACTGTCCCCTGGGGAGGTTAGGATGGTTGTCATTAGTTGGGTTTGTGTATTTGTCTGTGTGTGACATGCATGTGCGCAGACATTTGTACTCACCAGTGAGCCATGTGTCACCATGCTTCCCAGCTTCCAGGTTTCGGCTCAGGGCAGACATTCTGTAAATTAAACTGTCATGGGTAAATAGTTTGCACAGACAGAGGTGATGATTCCATGGGCATCGCATACAACCTGTATGTTGATGGAATGCCAGTGCTTGCGGTTTCGATAGATGTGCTCAGTGGCGCTAGGTGGACGTAGGGCCACATTGGTGCAATCTAGGGCACCAAGCACTTTGGGGAAGTTTGCCACCCTGTAAAAGTCCTGGACCAAGGCCTGGCTTTCTGCGGGTGTTCTGGGCATGTATATGTGCCTGCGGACTGAGGGGCGCGCAGTCATGTTTGCCAACACCTGGTGTAGGCAGCGTGACTGTGTGGCCTGTGACACACCCCCGACTATGGCAGTTGTCTGCTGAAATGACCCAGTGGCCAAAAAATGCAGGACATTGAGCACCTTCTCCAAGGGGCTCAATGCTTGGGAGCACAGGGTGGATGATGTAAGGTCATCTTCCCACTCCCTGGCCAGGTCTAGGATGATACAATGTGGAAACCTATACCTGCCATAGACCTGGTCATCAGGCATCCCAAAAAGGCTGGTCCGGGGCAAAGAAATGCGGGGCCTGGCTATTCTCCTCCTCCTGCGGTGTCCCACGATCAGTGCTGCGACAAATGGGGCATTCATCGTAGCTGTATATATGTGTTTGTTGTGTGTGCGCACTTTTATACTGCGCACGGGGACGCTTCCGCCTGCCTTCGTGTGGCAGACGTATAGACGCCTCTGCGCGTATTTTGCCGTGCGCGGGTTTCCCGCATTCGATTCCATGAATACGTGTTGTTCACGTGCGTGTGGGCGTTCCGTGTATTTCCCTAAAGTACTTCCCCAGTTACGCCTTCTTTTTGACGCGTTGTTCCCCATTCCGCGTGTTCCGCTTCATGTTCCGCCCCCTTTTTGGTGTGCGTGCTAACGTTGTGCGCTTTCGCTGTGCGCGTCACGCACAGCGTTCGGGATGCTGCAATGATGTGTGCGCCCGTGTGCGCCACGCACAGATTTGGCACACAACACTCGCAGGGCCTTCCATGAATCGCACGTGTGCGCGTGCGCTTGATTTTTCACGCTTGAGCCAGCTTGTGCCACGATTTTAGGCGCACATTTGTTCCATGAATCGGCCCCAGAGAGAGAAAACCATGTTTATTCGGCTTTTACCACAATGTATAATATACAACAGAACATCACAATAAAAATGTCCCTAAACATACCTAAATAAAACCTGGATAAATACTTTCTAAAACGACATTAAAATTGCCTATCAAATCTTTTAAAAGCAGCTTCAACATGTTCATAGATATCCACTATAATACTAATGTTGTTACAACACAATAAAAATGACACTGCCTCCACTGTAATTCTAATATAATGAATATAAATTCCCCCTAAACCACTGTCACCAAAGATCGATCAGCGCACTGCAAATCAACATAAATCTTTAGCCCCAAACCCACAGGAGCAGAGCCTATTATTACTTAACCAAGACATATGTCCTGTTAGAGGAAAAACATTCAGTTTTAGCATTAGGATAATCTGCCTGTGTTCTGGAGAACTCAATTTAATTGCCATATTTCCTGCAAGAGCCATGCGCCTAGAATCCCTAAAATACTTCAGAGAGCTCAAATTCGAAGTATGACTTATTTTTTTTTATTTATTTAATTTAATTGTACATAGTTCATAAAAGAACTTTTATAATCATAAGTATTAAATCTGTAAAAATACCTAGTAGATGTCGAGAAACAATAAAATACAAATACATATACATGCACAGTACAATAAACATATCTATTTACAATAAAATCGCAAATTTCATGTTCATATTCACAAATATATACGAGCATTAATCTCATTAATCTAAAAAGACATTCAACCTGTTTCTTCTTTTGAACCTATGCTAAGGCCCCACTGTGCTTTTTTTATTTTTGTATTGAGTGACCAGCCCAGGCCTCATTTACATAATAACTGATGAATCCTTTGCCACACCCCAAATAAGACCAAAAGAACGTTCATGGATTCTGCCTTTAAACAAAACACCCAAAATTGAGATGGTTTAATGGAGTTATAATCATAAACAAATGGGTAAAGCAGCACCATGTAGAGGGAGCCCATGACTGGGCATTCTGATAGCCCATGTCTGGCTGTCTCTTGATTATACTCAATTCAACACTTCCTGCTGAATCTTTCTTCTACTGGTATATTGTGTTTCGGGCCACACTCCGCTAAAACTGGGAGTCTGTTAGTCCGGAGTTTTAGTCGAATGCTACAGACTGGTGGGTTATGGCATAGCAATAAGTACCTTTCAGGTGTCATGAAATGGTGTGCCACTGCCACCATGCTACCATGATCCATGAGTGTAGAAAGGTGAGCATAATTGCATAGCCAGTCCCAGTTCATCAACATCCGAGTAAAGGCCCCTTTAATGTGGCAAAAACAGAACAACGACTGCAATCTGGAAACCAGTCAATTGCAATGCACAGATCACGAAAATGTTCAACCTGTGTGCGGGTGGCTTTCCCGACCTGACCAAGATCATAGCTCACGCCTAATTTCCCCAAAAGCCGCCAGCTGGTGGCTGCTTTTGACTTCAGCATCAGTGACCCCCTACGGGACAGAAGTTGTGCTCTCAGTGACAGAAGAACGAACTCTAATCGCACATACTCGATCCAGGTTGACCTTGTTAGACCCAGTACTGTTTTCCAGAAATGGGATTCCACCCCCTCTAACCATTGCAGGTGTCTCAATGCCAGGGCTTCAAGCCCATATAGGATTGAAGGGCACAGCCACTGTTTCTATAGTACCACCACCCCCTGGAATGAAAAACTGGCCTGTTTGGCTACAAACCTCTTGGAGATACACGTAATTTGTCTTGCTCTTCTGATCTTGGCATCAATTATGTCAGTGTAGCCTGATGTTGTTGACATCTCCAGCCACAAGTATTTATAGGTGTCAGTATATTCTACAGTGCCCACAGAAATCATTATCTTTGTTCGATTAATTTTTTCGGGCGCAACCAGCATTACGTTGGTTTTGGATAGATTTATAGCAAGACGATTTTCATAAGCATATATCCCCAGTTCAGTCAGCATGGACTTTATCCCAGTCAAAACATGGTCAAATATAACTAAATTCTCAGCATAAAGCATTCCACCAACAGGGATGGTGCCAATTTTAGGCATACAGCCTGCTTTAGCCAACACCCTGCCTAATAGGTCTTCGATGTAGATGTTATAATGCAGGGGGGCTAGCATACATCCCTGTCTCACCCCCTGCTAATACACATCTCCTTATATAGCATGTCACCAAGTCAAATCCGAATCAAATTTTCTGTATCTAGGGCCACAATGTCCTCAAGGAGCCTTCGCAGACACCCCAAAGTCTGCATCTTGCTCCACAGAATGCTGCGGTCAACCTGGTCAAATCCACAAATTCAATGTAGACCTTAGTACTAGAGTTGGTTTTTGCCCGAGTTATAATGGTGTCTAGCACCCTTTTGTTATGAACAGTGCTCGACCCAGGTTGGAAACCTGTCTGAAAAGGGTGTAATATGTTTTTGGAATTCAGCCAGGCCTGTAGGTGCTCCAAAACGTACAGGAAGAACACTTTACCAGTAATATCAAGGAGGGATAACAGCCTGTAATTTTCTGGAACCAGATGGTGCCCAGCTTTATATACTGGGGCCAAAATTGACTTCTTCCAGGAGTCCAGGATGGCTCTGGTCAAACAGACTTTTATAAACAAAGGGCACAGTACCACGGCCCACAAATCAACGCCCCTCTTAATGACCACCGCTGACAAACCATTTGGGTCCGTTGCTCCAGCGTTTTTGAGTTTCCTTAGATGGACACAAATGTTACTGATGTTAAACTTCATAGGCCAAAGGGGAGCTAGCTGCCAGGCAGGCGCAACTGAATCAAGTTTGCTAAACATTTTGCCCTCTACAAACTCAACCCAGACCTTCTCACGTATAGGATTCAGCATTGACTGATCAGCAGACTTTCTTGCCGATGATAATATCCTCCACACATTACCGGCATTGCTACTCATCAATGCCTCTGTCATCTTTTGCAAATTTCCAATCCATCCTTCTAATTTCTGCCTTCTTCCCCAGTTTCTGTATTGGTTCTTTATCCTGGCAATCTCGTGTTTCAGTAAAGAGGTGGGAAAAACCATCATTCTTTAAACCTGGCAGCTGTCTCCTAAGAGTTATCTTTGCCATGTTAATTTCAGGCTTGCATAGGTGGATAATACGCCTTATCACATAATCATGTTCTAACATTTTGGATTTCCTTTCTAGGTCAAGCTTATTTATTTCACCATTCCTAAACTGCATAAAATCTACACCCCAGCTCTTACATATGATAGCACACATGTTTAAACCAGAGATTCTTTTCATGTGGAAACTGAGCCTTCATTTCCCCATCGCATTTATAATGTTAGGGTTTTCTGAACTATTAGTGTATAATTTGAAGCCACATTGTAAGTATTGTTGTTCCACTAAGAGCCTAATACTAGATACTCCCAGCTCTGTCTTTAGTGCCTCCCTGGAGTGCTAAGCCTAAGCCCCAGTATCCTCCTCAAGAAACCGTTTTGTATATGGTCCAATGCAGCACCTTCTGTGTGGCCCCCATAATTCACAGCCATACAGCACTGCAGAGTATACTTTGACCTCCATTGCCTTAATGAACTTATCCAAACGACGGCCCCCAAATTTACAATAAAATATAGCCAGGCCACCCAATCCCACTTGCAGCCTTTTTTCCACCAAGCCAAGGTGTGGCCCAGCTACAGCTTTTGGAGAACAGAGTCTCCATATAATTATAAGAGACCTCAACCTTGATATTAACATTATTGATGGACCATAAATATATTCAGGGCTACTTTTTCCCAAGATAACAATTTGGGATTTCAAGCAATTTAACTTCAGGCCATGTGTCTCAAAACATGTGCCAAACTGCACCTAATCCATAAGGCGTCAGTTCCAACAAAACTGCATCATCAGCCTAGAGGAGCACTGGCTAGATGGATCTAACTAGCTTGGGTCGGCATATGATTTCTTGCTGACAGAGGGGATTAAAATCATACAAAAAGATAATAAATAGCATTGGAGCTGCAAGGCAGCACTCCCTAACGCCCTTGCTGATGCCGAACTCAGTGGGCAACCCTTTGCATCCATTGCTATGAACAGTAGCTGAAGTATCGGATTACAGGCAGATTATCAGATGCAATAAACCCACAAGGACCCCTAGTTTCTATAATTTGCTCCAAAGAATTGTTCAGTCCAGGGAGTCAAAAGCTTTAACAAGATCTAAAAAGGTTGCATATACCAGACCCTGCCTTATTAAACTATACTTTTCAAGCAATGTATTGAGAACATGGCAATAATCAATCATCCTAAAACCTTTCCTAAAACCAGATCGCAGTATAACATTCACCTTAGCTCACTCCTCCAATCTTAAAGCAAGACAACTCGCACAAATATGAAGGCACTATCAAGAAGGGATTTTGGTCGGGAACAATGGGGATCACTGGGGAACCCCTTCTTGTATCTGGTATGATCACATTCTTGCTCCATGAGGCCGGAAACACCTGGACTTCAGCAATCCCATTAAATAGAGCCACCAGAATTGGAGCCCACCATTCCTCGAACCATTTATATATATCCGACCCTATGGCACCTGGACAGGGGCAGGGGTTTTGTTAGATGTGGAAAAGATCTGGGGCTACGCTAATGTTGGGACTGTTGAGACGCGGAGCTAGCTAGTCTTTTGGTTGTTGCCCCTGAGCTTCTATCCAGGGCTACAGCCCCCACAGCCCCAATCCTCATCAATGCCTCTGACCAAGGGCTTTTGCCATTTTACTACCAGAGATCGCCCTTGAAACCTCTTCTAGCACAAAAACAATACTTGAGGGGAACCTTGACATCCATGTAAGTAGAGACGCCTCGGCACTCTCATTAAACAAGATCTCCTTGTAACCAGGTGGGAAGATAGCTCAACAGGTTGAGCGCTTACTGCTGCAATCTGAGCGTGATCTGTAGGTCGCAGGTTCAAATTCTGGCAACGCCAACTCAGCCTTTCATCCTTCCGAGGTCGATAAATGTGTACCAGTTTCGGTTGGGTGATATTGTATGTAAATATGTGCCCTGTAAAGGGTTTTGGATTAAGCCGCTATATAAATAACACATTATTATCATTAACTCAACACCAGGACGAGATTTGTGGTCTGTTCCGGTGTTCGGGTGTCAGATTCTCCACTTGAAGCTTCTGATGATGTATTTTCTGGATTCTGAGGTCTTTATTTTCTTGGATATTGGGGACCTCCTGTTTTGGATTGATCTCTTTGATGCTAATATTCTTTCCAACTGTATACTATGTCCAGTTTATAGTCGAGAGTGTCTCTCCTAAATTTACACATTTTCTTGGATTCTAATTTTTTTTTGTAGGTGTCCAATTTTGAGTTTGTCTCTTCAAGTAGTAAAGTTAGATCTTCTTTTGTGATAAACGATGATAAATGGGATTTGATAACTTCTAATTCACTGTCAATAGATTCCAAAGATTTTGAGAGTTCTTCTATCTTAAGGATAATCAGATCTAATGAACATTTATTAAGAATCTTTCTCCATCTTTTAACAAATTCAGGGTTATCTTTACAAAGTGTGGGTTCTAGGTGAATACGCAACCCTCTAGGGATCCGCTGGGCTCTATGGTATTGGGATAGAGTAGTAGCATGTAGTTTTTGACTTATTTTTCTTCTAATTAGCTGTTCTAGTTGTTTCACTAGTTCTTCCGGTTTGTTGGTAGTACCCAGATCACGGTCAGTTGATTTGATCAAATTCAGAATTCTCAAAGCTTCTTCATCAATGAAACCTAATGTTTCAGCTCTATTACTGGTTAGGGATTACATTTTTGAAAATGACATTCCTATGTGTGTCAATTCGTTGGTGCAACCTCTAGGATTGGATTGGGATAGCCTCAACACAGTTCTCTTTTAGCCAAGTTTCCTGTAAGCAAATCACATCAAACCTTTTTAACCAATTTTAACCAATTTATCCACGCAGGATCATATAACGTATTACACACCCCAGCCACGTTCCAATGTGTTAATTTACTAATCCATGCTGCACTCCTCCAGCCCCATCGTCTCTCACTTTAGCATTCATGCTAATCCAGGATTTAAAGGGGATTTGCAGGAGGGACCTGCATAACACAAGCTTACACCTTCTCAGGGGGTTGTTTGAATAGGCTTTTTGCATAAGTGGAGGTATGTCTGAGCGACTGTTCCAGTTCTGCCCTGGACAAGTCTATAATTTAGCGGTTGGCATCCACTACAAAAGAACCATGGAATTGTTCTACATATGCCCTACTCTCTAGGTCAAACTCCACAGAACGAGCCGCGTGTGATGGAAGTGACATATATTCAACCTAGTGCCCTGGTACACCGCTATAACCTATATTTGCAAAGGGTCTTAACAGTTCATAATACAAGAATGAAAGTGCTGGCTTGTGAAGCAGGAACATGCATTATATCCTTTATAGAACATACAGTCCGATAAAATATTCACAATGGGGAACAGTTTAAATGAAATATTGTTGACTCGTAGGACTTCAGTTGGAGCCTTGCCCAGTGATCTTTAATATGGGTTTTTGTTGCCAAACCCTGAAATAGCAGATCAAGTTATGTTCTCTCCAGCCCGTTAAAGGGTCCAGGCACACCTCTGTTTTCAATTCACCTTCTTGGAGCATTGGGCAATGCCTCCCTGCGCAGCCCCAATATTATAAAGCTGTGTGTTTTTAGCGAGCGCTGGGCCCTGGTACTGCCTCTTGGTTAGAGGTCTGTTTGAGGGTATTATTAGCCCCCCCGGTTGCAGCTCCAGATGATAGACTAGTCTGGGTAGAGATACTATGGCCATCTTGTTTGGAAGCACTAGGGGCCTGCTCATGAAGCCATATGGCTATGGCCTGTGAATCCCAATGCATGAGACGTGGACGCTCAACCATAGCCATATCCTAAGATTTCAGACTCATTGCTTATATAAAGACCACAGTTCTGGAGTTGCCACACATACTGGTCTGAGTTGCCCCATGAGAGGTTCCAGTCTGCTTCATGAATCTTCCCAATGTATTGGAAAGGGTGCTTGTAAAATCCAAGCATTTATCCAACTTTACTATGGCTCTCATTACGGGTCCGGCGGTAACCCTGCCAGTGATAACGGCGAGTTGCTGCTGGACCCAAAAGAAATTACAGGCGTCTGAGTTCCCGGTAAATCCCCGGCAGTCCAGGAAGTCAGGCACAGGTTTTTTGTGAGTTCCCATTCCTATATGGGGACCACGGAAGCACTGGCACCGTTGTTACCGTGGGCCTGGCTGGGTAAGCCCTGTCGGGCACAACGGCTCGTGCAGGCAAACCCGTAGTGTGCCGGTCCAGAAACAACAGTGCTGGTAGGCCTACCGACACCGTTGTTTCTGGACCGGCACACTTGTAATGAGGCCCAATGTCTCTGAATCTTGTATCTTGTAGCATGCTTAACAGGTTTTTTATCTCCAAAAAGGAAGCAGTCATTTGGTTTAAATGTGTTGGCTACATATGAGAGATTGTCCAACCAACGCCCCACATAATCTACCAACAGGTTGAGTTTGGGGTGCTTTCTGTCCTTGCCCCAGGGCTAGAAATAATGAATGTGTAGAAAAGCTAGGGCTGAGCAAGAGCCCAATGGAGGGCTCACCCCTTAGCAGGGTATGTATGTATGTGACCGCAGCTAGAGGATCCAGTAAGCAATGTCCTATCATAGGTGGGGTGCCATTCACAATTTCCAGTGAGATTAAAGTGTCATTGACTGCTGAAGAGCACAGGGGGCAACACCAACAGGTTCCTTTTTTCATTTTTATTGTAGAGTAGTTAATTCTAAACTTTTAGCACAGTTTAAAATACACCAATCATAATACATAATCATATATAACATTAATACTTAGATAATTAATTACCTCGAGCAATACTTAAATAGAATCCTTATAAAAAACCTTATAGTATTTTCACCCACTTTCCACACCAAACTCCCCCCCCACTAAAGAGCAGTTTTCACATGTCAAATCATGTACATAGAAAAAGAAACAAAGCCCCTCACCCAGAAGCACTAATTAGTAGCAACCTATAACTATAGAGTCTCTGCATCTGTATATTTTAGTATTTCCTTCCATATCATAAAAGCTGCCGATGATATAACAATAGATTCGCCCCATACAATGTACACCAAAATGGACCACTCCTAATATTCCCTATCTTTGTAACAAAGGCTGCGTAGCCTCTTATTTACCAATTTATAAGAGCCAGGCATGCTGTTAGGTGACTCAATTAGGTGACAAGACAGATTCACTCACGCACCCACACCTCGACCCCACTGTTCGCTTCGGTGCCAACGCAAAGGGCGCTGGGTGAGAGAATAGACTCAACCTCCTCTTATCTGTATAGAGTCTGGTGCTCTATGCTCGAGGATCCTCTGTACAACCACAGAACCGCTAAAGAACTCAAGGGCAGCAACTAGAGGAGGCCTCCATCCAGGGCCCGCTCACAACTGTTTCACAACCACACCACAGCGCCAAGCACAGTTCTGCATGGATACACAGCTTAGTGTGGCTTCAGGCCTGGGAAACAAGACACTCACAGACTGAGCAACTCAGCCAAGCTATAGGAAAGAACCTTGTGGCATCAAGCCGCACTGCACTGAGGATACAGGCAGCCAATTACGACACAACAATTCATAGAGAAATCAGATGACTCCTCAAAAGCTGGCTGATCGATTGAGTAAAACATTTCTTTGGTATCGACAAGATCTTTCTTGCATGCATAAAACTTACAGAGCTGCAAGGAATGCATGGGTGAAAACACAACCAGACAATTAAGGAAACATCTTTATTGTGGTTTCTTAACAAAATCACCTGGATTCAGTAGAGGGTTCTTCTCAAAGGCTAGAAACAAGGATACCAACCTAGCAATCCTCCTAGGGCTGCTGCTCCCTGGCCACCCCTTATTGGAATGCTCTGTTAAGACTCAGCTTAGATGGAGGTTTAACAGAAAGGAAAATACTCTCCCAGGTAACTCTTCCCGAATGGGTGACCATTAGTCCTAACATCAAGGGCTTGGCAGTTTCCTGGGTCCCTTGATGATCCTCCATTGCAGCAGTAGGCCCCCTGGGATAGACCTCCCTGGATGCACCCAATGTGATAGAGATTTTCAAAATCAAAAAGTATACCAGTCTATTCTTCCTCTGCAGCTTCGAAGAAGGGACCAGCTAAAGTTCTTATCTACAATAGTGTCTCTTTCCTGGTCTCTCCCTGTTCCCACTCTCAATTTCCTGAGCACAACTTGGCTTAATTAGATGATGATCTGGTTGCCAGTTGACCTTCACTCTGCAGTCACAGTTTGGGTAGTGTTTCACTGGTAAAAGAAACTCTCTTGCTGAAGTTCCAAGCTTTGCTGCAGTAAAGTCTACCTAGTCTCCCAAAGGTGAAGTAGGCCAGGTGGTGTCTCTAGTTGCCTGTTCAGGTGCTATGGTGCTTGCCTGTCCCTGTGGGATGATTGCATTCCTCAAGCCTGTGTCACTGTTCTTCTCATAGGGCAATGCTCACTCATGCTTGCGGCCCTGTTTATAGATCAGTGCTTTGACCTACGTGTTGGCTAACATACCTGCCTTTCCAGCACCAACTCCTTCCTCCTTCTGCCTCCCCAGACAACAAATAGATGGATGTCTCACTGGCTGCCTTTTGCTAGCACAGGGAACTTCACTCAACCCTTCTTTGAAGTGTTTTGTTCTTCTTATCTTACAACTAAGGAACTGCCTGCCAGGCCCATCCTCCTGTTTTCTACCTCAAGTGTCTTTATCTTTTTCTCTCTTGTACATTCTTTTTTCACATTCTTCACCTATCTGGGGTCTCTCTCTTCTGTCTCCAGCTTACCATTGTTGCTTAACTTTGTCTCCACCCTCACACATTTCTTGAGATTTCCCTCCTCTGACCTCTGCTGTATCTTCTTCTTCTCACCGTTACTCCCCTGCTCCATTCTCTTCTATACTCTCTTCATGATATTTTCTGTCTTCAAGCTCAGTGCTCTCCCCCCTTCCTTAATCACCCCCTTCTCCAATCTCTGCACTTTCCTCTGCCTCTGGATGTTATCCTCCTCCAATTACTCCTACACCCTCAATGTTCTGTGCAGTTCCACCTTCTCCAGCTTCCTCAGTTCTCTCTGTACTTCCTTTGCCTCCTGTTCCCTCAGCTCTCACTGCACCACCACCTCCTCCTGCTCTCCAGCCTCTCCCTGCATTGCTCATTTATTCACCTCTCTTATCTCTCTCTACACCTTTAGAACATACAGCACCTCCCCCACCTTCTATAACGTCAACTATATCTGTTTCTTCTCCACCTGCATCTCTTTCCACACCTCCTCCTCCAGCAACCATAAACACTCTTTGGTCCTCCACCTCCTATACGTTGTCTCTCTGCTATTCCAAATAGCCACACTGACACACTCACTATTGCTTTCCCTGGGCTTTATAAAAAAGGTGCCTCAAATCCTCTCACTGGGCACGGCTGATATCTGTGCTCTGCACATGTGACTGATAATTGTTCAGGGTTTGGTAATTATCACTCAGTGAAGAAACAAATTTATTTATTGACTTTCATGGCATGAATTTCATGCAGCAAACTGTGTTTTTCATTTTAATAGGCTGCTACATAATTTTAGAGGTCTCAATCGTACACAGACATGGTATTCTATTGTATTGCATTGACGCTTATAAAGCGCAACTACGGCCTGTGGACATCTAGGCGCTGAGCAAATAATGGAGATTCAAGAGGGAAGAAGGGTCAAATAACCAGAGAAACTGTGTTAAGACAAATGGGTTTTAAGAGACTTGCGGAAAGGCAGATACTCCTCGATTTCCCTAAGGAAAAGAGGAAGCCTGTTCCACAAAGTGGGAGCCAGAACAGAAAAGGAACAGTCCTCAAGTCGAGCCTGTTGGGAACGAGGCACTTTCAAAAGTACATGGGAGAATGAATGGAGAGACCTGGTGAGAAGTAGCGCTCCAACTTGTTTTTCAAATAGATTTTGCATTTGCCGTGAAGAGACCGATGCGTCACACAGAGGGTTTTAACTCCACTCGGGACTTCACTGGCAGCCAGTGAAGTTGACTGAGCAGGCACCCAGATGGGGTCAACGTGGGAAGCGAATACAGCGGAGTTGACCACTGGTCTGTATTCTGCTTGCAGGCTGTGTTACCCATGGCAAGAAAATCACATAGAGAATGCAGGATGGTAATATTTACTCATGTTTTATCAATATCTACCTCCTGTGGGTCTACATATGCACAGCCCTGGAAGATGTTTTTGCCTCACATATGAAATCATTTACAATGCCAGGTATTGGTGTACAACTAATATGGAGCTATACTACCACAGGCACCTGGTGTTGCAGGGGGGACCAGAGGTTCCTCCCCATTGTAAAGACTGGAGGGGGGGGTTCTGTACTCCTGCCCTCTATATGGCAGAGTAGAAGCACAGAGCACCCCAGCCAAGATTCTCTATGCAGTAGCAATAGACGATCAAACAATGCTTAAGCTCTCAGGAGGTGATGCAGGCTGTTTCTAAAGTACAGTGTAGTCCCCAAGCCCCCACAAAGGAATAGCCACGGTGATAACACAGTTATTTATATAAATAAGATTCAATATATATACACAATCAATAACACACTTTGTACTCTGGTAATTCTAATATCGGAAATATGTACAATGTCTATGTCGTACCACAGTTCACTCTTGGCTCCTTTAAAATGCACTAACTGCTGACAGTTCAAATGGCATACAACTCAAATACGGAAAAATATCTGGGCTCCTGGTTAAGACCCCATTCTGCCCAGGAGGCCTATATAGTGAAAGAACAAATGAAAGGGTCAATCTTGCCTGTACATATGCCCCAATAGTTAGTTGTATACAAAGTACAAGACACACCTTATTGTGTTGGTACAAAGTGTATGTATTCAAAGGTAAAGACCTAATGGTCTGATAGCACACATAAACATAGAGTTTTCCATTCAAAAACATGAAACAAATATATGATGTTGTAAAACAAACAGTTTTGAGATAATTAAGACTCAAAATTCAATACACTGGAGTTAGATAATACAAAACCTACTGCTGTGTAGTGTCACGACAGGGGTAAAAACAGTTATTACATAGATAAAGCAAACAACATAAAAAATGTCAATAGAGGCAGTGTTAACAATTTTGCACTGCACTTAGGATTGAGAAACCGTCGCTGATTAATAGCGGGCTGCTGCTGCGCATGGTAAACTCAGTGTGGTTCATTGCTGTTTTTGCCTGAGGACGCAGTTGCACACTCGTGCAGAGACGCATTCTGTGCTCCGTTCTGAAGTATACGCCCACACGAGGTGGACCACCACGGGAGACACGTTACCATCATTACAAGCACAACAGTACATTACTCAGTCCACTGAGACAGAGCATAATACAGGGACTGGAACCACTCTGAGTTTACCCAGAACAGCAGCAGCCTGCTATTAGTCAGCGGTCAACCCAATTCGTGTCAACTTTAGAAGACACACCAGAACTTTGAGTTCAGGACCTCCCTTCTACAGGCACTGGGGCTCATTACGAGTTTGGAGGTAGCGATGCTGCTATTTGCGGCATGGCAGCCTCCAAACTCGGGTCTGGGTTCTCTGAATGGGAACTTACCGGGTCATTCCAACCTTGGAGGGCCCGGTATTTCCCCATTCAGGGAACCCATCCCCATTCCTATTCGAGCCCCCATAGGGCTCAATGGGAATGGGGAGGGAGCTAACAACGGGCCAGTTAATAACAGGCCTTTGTTAGCTCCCTGGCCCTTTAGCAGCTCCGCTAAGAATGGCTGGTTTTACCAGCCGGCCTTAGCGGGACCCGCTAAGGGACCTCATAATGCAGCGTTAATGGGTTAACGGCACCGGAATCCTTACCGGCGACATTAACCCATTACCGCCAACCTTGAAATGAGGCCCATTGTATTTATACAGGTTGTTTTATATCAATGAGAAGTATCAAGTCAGTCAAGAGGCTACCCAACTCAACACGAGTGCTCACTCTTTTGTTTGAATCCGTGCGGAATCACTTTTTCTCTGACACGGCAGCACACACATAGAGCAGTCCATCTGGTATCCTTTCGTCCTGATGAAGGCCTGCTCAAGAATGGCTGTCACAACAGCCAGTGAGTGCCAAAACACATCTGTGTAGACGATATCTCAATCCTAAGTGCAGTACAAAATTGTTAACACTGCCTCTATTGACATTTTCTATGTTGTTTGCTTTATCTATGTAAAAAAATGTTTTACCCATGTCGTGACACTACACAGCAGTACGTTTTTTATTGTCTAACTACATTGTATTGAATTTTGAGTCTTAATTATCTCAAAACTGTTTGTTTTACAACATCATGTATTTGTTTCATGTTTTTGAATGGAAAACTCTATATTTATGTGTGCTACGTCTTTACCTTTGAATACATACATTTTGTACCAACACAATAAGGTGTGTATTGTACTTTTTATACAATTAACTATTGGGGCATATGTATAGGCAAGATTGATCCTTTAATTTGTTCTTTCACTATACAGATCAAACAGTAATGTGAATCAACATCAGACATAGGAAGGAAGACAAGTAAGGTGAAACGATGGCAGAATACTGTGTCCCACTATCAAGACACAGTTCTGTGTGAGGATCCCCTCACCTGGGCAACCTGTAAATAAAGTGTATCAACAAGCCCAGTCCATATATGTTTAAGATAGCCTTGTTTCCTGCAAAAAAGTTCTACTACTCCAATGTACCTGGTTTAGCAGAGTTCTTCGATGGTTCGTCGACGGATCCCTCTTGAGTCGACTCTCTTTAAAGCAGAAGCCACGGGTCGTCAAGATTTCTATGAAGAAATGTTAACACTGTTGTCGAGGGAGCAGCTTCGACCTTCGCGGTGCTCGTCGATGATTGGTCGTGGATGTCTTGTGAAGATGAGTCATGCGGTATACCTCGATGACAAGAGTTTGTTGCCGCAAAGCAGATCGATGATGAACATAGGCCCAGCAAGGTCATTGGGTCGTTAGCGTTTGGCATTGCCAATCGGGACTCAACAACGGCTGGCTTTCAGATCTTCGCTGATGTCTTTGTGGACTTCGGGTGGCAGGAAACCCACCGGCGGATTCTCCTCGGTTCGTCTACGACTTCGGTTTTCTCTGGCGGGACAAAGCGGTCGACGTGATGGTAAGGGAGTCCTTGATCTCAAAGTGTCTTAGGCAAATGTGGAACGTTGTGGCTCCGGTCATCGAGCAGCACAGCGTCAAGCTGTTCCCTCATCTGGGCAACATGACTCGACTGGCTTCCAGCGGTTACAGCAAACCTCTGAACCCTGGTCGGGTGCTTCACTTCAGATTCTTGGCGGACCCGATCTCCGGTCGGCAGCCTTTTGAGGACTGACTTCCAGGGCGCCTTGAAGAAGATTAGCTTTTGCACGATGTTCCCTCGTAGATCAGGAAGAGGTCTCCTAGTCAGGTCCTCTCTTGAATCATTTCTTGGAGACATGACAGCTTTCGGATTGTGTCAAAGGAAAAGAGCAGCGAAGCCTTCTTCTTCCTCCTGGGCTTCAAGGTTAATCATCAAGTTTCAACTTCAGCTTCTGAACAATTCTGGTAAGTGAGAGGTCCCCAGATATACTTTTCTGTCTCTCATTCACACTGCTGAGCTAAGCTCAGGCAGCCAATCATTCAGAAAGACATTCATCAGGCAAGCAGCCAATCAGGCACACAGTGCATTCAGGCCATTCTCTTCCATCCAGACACCCATAACAAGGAATGTGGATTGGGGCAAGCACCCAGCCTTTCAGCACACCACACTGCATTCATATCAGTTTTCAGGCAGCATATAGGGAAACGTATATTGGTCTCACACTCCATTCACCCAGGTCCCACCCCAAGGGCATACCCACAACATAAAGTAACTGGGAAGGCTCTAGCCAGTCTGGCCTGGTCTTCCCCACAATACTATATATGGAACTTCCACCCAATAGCCAGCCCAGGGAAGGAACAGAGTCAGGGCTTCCCAGGACTTTGGGAAAACAAGGTAACAGGTAATAGAAACCAAGAGGCCACAGGGGCCATCTTGTCTCCTATTAGAATCCACTGATTTCTATGGCAGGGCCTGGGTATTACAAAATGGAGGATACTCAGAGCACCTATCAAATTCAGCATGGAGCTGCCACCAGCCCATACCCTGTTCTGTGGGCCACACACAGGTGCCCAAACACATACACTAGGGGTACAGGGTTGTACCCACACCCATTGGCACCATAAGGGTATCCCAATGGTCTGTACACCACAACCAAAAAGAGGAAAGGCTGCATTGCCAGGAGTCCCACATGGACCCCTGTGCTGAAAACAATAGAGAGCACACATGATAAGGCAATACAGGACAAGGACATGGAGGCCCTGTTCCTCCTATGCGTTTCCAGCATCACACCCATACCATGGGGAGGCCCATCCTTCTGATACCCCCTGAAACACACCTCAGGGACAAGCAGGGGGCTTCATCACATATCTCTCCATATCATTCAGGCTCCACCAAGAAGATTTCCAGGTGCTTGAATGTAGGTTTTGTTTCAGATCTCAAAGTTACCCCTCCTCCCTTTCTAATGTGTCCAGGGATCGGAGTTCCCAGGTCATAATATAGGGAGCCCTCCTAACAATCCAAACAGTCATCCCGGCAGCCCATTTTAGCTGGAAAAAGTTTCTTCCAGGTTTGCTGATGAGGAGTATTCTTGTCTGGAGTTTGCAAACCAAGCCTGAAATCTCAGTAGGACTGTTCCAGGAATCACTGGTTCTGGAGGTCCTTGCACATCTTCTATCTCTGTTCATACTGGCTCTCCACAAATGTTCAGCTGGATTTGGACCTTTGGGTTCTACCCCGGATAACTGTATTCACAGGTGATTGTTACATTTCAATTCAGGATAAGATCTTCAGAGTAAACCCAGTCACTTTGCACCTTGCACTGCCAGCTCCTAAAATCCAGTAGGGCTCTGGTGGTTTCCCCATCTAGTTCTACTGGGATATAGAATCTTTTATGCTGACATGGTTGGATGTCAGCGAGGAGTCAGGCCCACTACTCTTCTTCAGCCCATAAATAGATCCAATTTTGTTTCTCCATGGTGGGAACACAAGAGCTTGCGTCTATCAGCTCAACGTCTGAACCAGAAGAGCTGTGCTAGGACAGATGCCTACCTTTTCCACACACAAAACAGTTATTTGGTGCTTACTCTGTGCAGGTGGTTACATCCTTATTATTTTCCATTGGAGATGTTTCACAGGAAAGTGAACTGGGATGGGACCAAATTGACCACTAAATCTCCACACCTTTCCTTACATTATTCTAGGAGTAGCTTATGTCTCTTGTCGATGGGCTATGAAGCGAGTGTTCAGGTGAAGAAGAGAGTGTCTGGGCTAGTTGGCCACTATTGCTGGACTCTATGGAAGCCAGTGCCATTTGAATAGTTAGTTCAACATCTGGCTGGTGTAGCAGTCCAACTGGTCACTGTAGGTAAGGGGATAGGGAATTGCTCACTCATGTCTGGTGGACTGCATCTAGATCTGAGCGTTGACTCTGGTGCGATCTGTCGGCCAACCTCCTCTCAGTTCAGCCACAAGTTCCTTCCTCTTTTCACTTCCCCCAGACAACCAATAGAGGGATGATGCATCACTGCTGTCTTTTACTGACACTGTACCTTCAGGAAACCTTTGACTGCCCTTGAACGAGTTTCTCTGTTCGTATTCTCTCCAACTAAGGGCCTTTCCTTCTTCGAGTGTTTCTATCTCTTACTCACTCCCTCTTTTCACCTTCTTCAATCTCCTTGGTTCTCTCTCCTCCCTCCTTCTCTTCACCACATCCAACCTATCCTCTGCTCTTAACTTCTTTTGAACTCTTGAACCTTTCTTGTGGTTTCCTTTGGATGACTTCTGTACTCCCTTCTGTTTCATGATATTATCTTCCTTTAACTACTATACTCTCCTGTCCTCCTGAACTTCTACTGTGCCAACCTTTGTACCTTTCTCTCCGCTTGTATCCTCCTCTTCTCCCTTCTAGTCATTCACACAGCCTCAACTCTTTCTGAACATCCACCTTCTCCTACTTCCTCAGCTCTCTCTCTACCTACACCTTCTCCTGCACTCACCTCTTTCCAACCCTCTAAATCCTCCCGCTCTCTCAGCACTCTCCACACCACCACCTCTCCCCTCACTTACAGCTCTCTCTGTACCTTCTCCAACTCCTGCACCTTCAGCCCTCTCTGCACCTCCTCCTCCTTCTCCTTCTGCAGCTTTGGCTCTCTCTGCACCTCCACCCATTGGCAGCATAATGCTCAGTACGCCAAGCACCCACTCACACTATTGCTTTCCCTGGGTTGTTATTTTATGTTAAGTCATGATATGCTATGTTAATAGGTTATTTATAAAGTACCATTCACTACCCTAGTGGTCTTAAATAACTGAAACCTTGTCCTTGTACAGGCGAATTGTGACCCCCCTCCCCAGGTATAAACTAGATATCAGTCTGTAGGAGAAATGGACAAAGAAAAGGGAGGGGTTCTGCAGGAAAGGAAAAGTAGGATGAAAAATGACATGGAACAAACTGAAGGGATGACTTGCATACATGAGATACGATGAGAGAATGTGAAAAGTAACAGGAAGGAAGCTACCATAAATAGGAGACTGTAATACAATGTGTCAGAATGCGGGTGCTGTGTGCCCACTGGCACTAGGCGAAGAGGGAATCTGGAAGAGATGACCCAGCAGACAAAGTAATACGGCTCAATGATAGGCGGTATGCAGGTGTGTGTGTGTGGGTGCAAGCAAAGGAGAGATTCCTAAAAATTCTTCAGCCACCTTGAGCCACCAATTAATGGACTGGATGAAGATGAAGAAATCATGATGCTAGTCCATGTGTGAGGATTATCCAAAAAAAGATGACTCCCATGTGGCTATTCGATAAACACTGCAAGAGTCAGTTGTTTTCTAGGAAACCTTACTACGTTTCCATTGAAAAACAATGGCAAATCGTATCTGAATGTGCAATATGATTAAATATCCCCGATATTGACTCCTATTGTAATAAGATGGTGATTTATCACATGCTGCTGAAGATAAAAGCTGCAATTGAAAACTCTGAGGTGTAGAACCAAGATAAAACCACTCCCAGCCAGCCACGCCACAACACTGGCTATCCTATTTACACCTAGGCTTCCCACTCACTATTTCTGCAGGTATCGGTCTGCCGACACGTCTCCCCGCCCCATACAGCTCTATTAGTATCAAAATGCACCTTGGACCAAAGCGAAGGCCAGTTGAGTATGTGTGTTCAGCATAGGCAACATCCTATAGGCAGAGAAAAGGTGCATGGTAAATAGACCCTAGAAACAAATACAGATGCAATAATTTAAAGCAATAATTCACAGCAGTGAACATTTCTTTGTTGGTCGAACATTTGAAGAATATTGAAAGTTTCCGAGTGAAACAGTAATACACATTTCTGCATAAGGGCTGCTGCACGCTTTAAAAATGTGAATAAATAAATAAATAATAAATAAGAAGTGCATATATTTTTAACAATCAGATGTGGGTTTAATAATGTAAAGATGAAAAGGACTTAAAAGTGTTAACGCCCTGGAGAGGGGAACAAGGGTAGAACACGAGGTCGGTTGAGTTATGGAAATACAGGGGTCTGGAAAGGTGGGCAGGGGAAGGAGCAGGTGACCCAAGTAATAGAGGGACTTAGAGGGGACACGACCACCCATGGAATTGCACAGTAAGCAGCCACCTCCAGAACAAGAAATAATACATCAATAAATATTGTGTAGACTCTCAGCCCTCCCCCTGTATTGGTCCGCTGTTAATGACTGGTACATATGACTGTAATTGCTCTTTGCTTGGTATAGGTTCCGTTCTAATGTCTTATGTGAAGTTCATGATTTCCTTTCCTTGCTAAACGTACCACCCTGCAGACCGAGGCTTTAAAAGGTCTGCCCACAATCCTGGAAGTCTCAACCCTGTGCATGCATGGGGGAGTGCAAACGAAGGGTCTGCAACAGAGTGGCATCAGAGTGGTGGCCGCGTTGTGTTCTGCTTGCCCGATGCAGTGCCAGCAGGAAACAAAATCCATTGAGAGCACAAGTTGATAATCCTTACTTATGCCTCACATACTAAACTATTTAAATGGCTTGTAGCAGGAGTATATCTACCCAGACCCCATATCTACCTTCCAGGAAGATATCACAAATCTCCTTACCGCAAATATTAAACAGGATACCAAATGATGCTGCTGAGAGACTCTTATCTAGGCCTCCATGATATAAATGACGACAATGCCCAAGCCCTTGCCAACACGATTACAGAATTAGGTTTCTCACACTGCATTACCAAGCCCACACACAGCAAAGGGAGAACACTAGACTGGATTGCTGATCTTAATTGTGACATCAAGATTCTATCCAATGTACCTTGTTCCTGGTCTGACTAACATAATTTCATTCACCTTTCAGGCCAGTATCTGACCCAACCACTGCAACTTACGTGCCCCACCAACACTCACCAAAAATAATCGCAATATTACAGTAGAGAAATGATTGCCCCTATTACAACCCATCATCAACTACCCTTACTTTAACACAGACCCCTCAGCATTAGTAGAGCTATACAACCACACACTACATAAAGCTATTGACAAATTAGCACCATTGAAAATGCGTAAAGCTAAGCCACGTGCTCACTTAAACTCCAGGTTCACTCCTAACCTCAAAACCTCACGCAATAATAAAAGAAGTGCTGGAACCATTTGGAAAAATCACCCTACAGCACAGAACAAAGACAAATTCCTAAAAGCCTCCAACAGTTACAAAACAGCCATTTACCAGATCAAAAGTGACACTTACAATGGTAGAATCAATAAAGCTAACTCCGGCACGAGAGAACTATTTATCAAACTTAGGGAACTAGAATCCCCCATGCCACCACCAGAAACGTGTTCCAATGACAAGACCTGGTGCATTAACATACAAAAAGCACTGCTTGACAAAATAGCACTCCTATAAGCAAAAATGTAAACGAATAAATTAAGTCTCACCTCCGACTCACACCCACATGAGTCCCAAGATTCCTCCTCAAAACCATGTAACCTGTTCAAATTCTCCCCTCTCACCATTAACGAGGTAGAAGGCATAATAACTAGCCTCAATCCATCAAGATGCCAGGGGGTTCATCTGCCCTGCAACTATTATCAAAGAGGCAGCGAGGGATCTCGCGCCTTTCATCACCACACTAATAAACACATCCTTTGAAACCAGCACAGTGCCAAGCAATGTGAAAGATGCTTGGGTCCCCCCAGTATTAAAAAAACCTAGCCTTGTTCCTAACATTCCTAGTAATTATAGACTGATAACGACAGTCTCTTTGCTTGCGAAAATCCTAGACAAGACAGCATACTTACAGATACAGGAACATCTTGAAACTAACAATCTTCTCGGCCTGCGACAATCAGGCTTTAGACCGAGAGATGGCACCGAAACAGCCTTGATAAACTAGAAAACTCGGATGACATAAAAGATAAAGGCAATTTAGCCCACCTCCTTTTATTTGACTTATCGGCCGCTTTTGATTTAGTCAATCACAAAGTTCTGTCCAAACACCTGTCGTCAGTGGCCCATTTCTCAGCCAAAGCTACCACGTGGATACAATCCTTCTTGGACAACAGAACCATGAGGGTATTTGCACCGCCTGCGTTGGCCGAGCCAGCACCGGTCTCCTGCGGAGTACCTCAGGACTCATGCATATCTCCGACACTCTACAACATCTTTACGAAGCCCCTCTTCGATTACATTGACTATTCTGTATGTCACCTACACTAACTATGCAGATGAAACCCAAATCCTCATCCCTATCACTGGGGACTATGACACCAACACAAAACTGCTCAACAAAATGTACCTAATCATTCAATCATGGATGGTCACACATGGCCTCTGTCTTAATGATGACAAGACTGAATTACTTCTCATCGGATCTCAGACCAGACTTAATAAACTAGACAGCCAGTACAAATCCTTTAATATAGATGGCATTAACATAAATGTCTCCAGGGAAGTGAAAACACTTGGAATCTATCTTGAATCCTCACTGACCCTGACTAGACAAGTCAACGCGATAGCCTCTGCCACAGCCTATACATGCAAACTAATCAGCGCTTGCACACCCTTCCTATCAACGCAAAGCTGCACATCCTTTGCAAGAGCGCTTATACTATCTAAATTAGAGTATTGTAATACCTTGTACATAGGAACTAACAAGTGAAACCCAAACAAATCTGCAAACACTACAAAATAATGCACTAAGAACTGTGCTTAACATCCCTACAACCCACCATATATCGGCGGCAAGACGCAATATCAACTGGCTATCAGTCAATGACAGAATCAAATTCTAAACCAGAGCACCCACTCATAAATGCCGTTTTAACTCACCTCCTAAATATTTGGCTTGCAAATTCACAACAAACCTATCCAACCGACCTAGCAGGTCCTTACATTTACACTGCCTCAAGGTCCCTAGATTTAAGTTACAGAAAGCAGGGGGCAGCAGCTTCCCTGTACTAGTGGCAACATTATGGAATTGCCTGCCTGTATTGCAGAACCTTCATACTATTGCTTCAGGAAAAATTTAAAAACGTGGCTCCTTACACAGGAGGCACCATAAACGTCTTGCTCATCCTGTTAACCACTATATGTCTCCGATGCACTTGCAACAACTTAACTGTACTGTTTCCTATCTGTCTTCCATGATGCACTTCCAACAATTTCCTTCTACTGTTTCTTACCTGTCTGTCATGTAATTCAATGTGTAACCTTATGCAATGCGCCCAGATACCTGAGGGTTAGGTGCGCTTTATAAATGAACAAATAAATAAACAAACACATAGAACTAATGTGACTGCCTTCAGATGCTGGTGGGGGGGTGCACAGTGGGAGCTTGGGGATTCTCCTCATAATGGCCCCAGCAGGCCTCACATCTTATAGTGCTAATGAGACCCAGTCCACTAGGTGACCCCCTGCACACACCATCAGGGCCCAGCGGCGTACTGTGTCACATCTCAGAATACTATTTTTCCAGTATGTGATGGGAGGATTGTAATCACTATTCTCAAGTCTGTATTCATCTGATAAGATGCCTGTTCTTCTGTAATATTTGTAGTGTAGCTAAAGACAGTAGTAAGGAATCAGATAGTGGTGTCTAGGGTTCTCTCTCGTCATTCCTGATGCCATTGTTATTACTATTTTTTGGGGCCAATAGCAATTTGCAATTAATGGTATTGACTTTCAAATATGATGTTTTAATAGCCATTTTGTTGTTCCGCCATGCTCAAACACTATCCTCCCGAGACAATACTCTCGGGAGGATACCTCAGTGGCAACGTGCTCACCTTGGAAGCAAGATGATACAGAGCAACACAGGTTCGATCCCTGGGGTCGCGCTTAGAAACCTCTGGGTATTAAGCGTGTTATAAATAACCTATCATATCATATCAATTTGGCAATATTGTGTGTCTGTGTAGTGCACTTGGTTTGTTGGTTGCAATTGCTTCTGACTTTCAAAACATATACAGCAAGTAATGTCTCTATCAGCGACTTTGGGAGTGGTGTGTTGCTATGGACCGAAGAGTTGGTTGCCAACATTTTCTGTGGATCTTGCTTTGCCAAATGCCTTCTGAAATCTAAAGGTCAGGGTCCAAAAATGCCATGGCCTCTTTATTTTTCGCTGATGTAATTTGAAGATTATAGTGATTATCCTGCAAACATGCAGTACATTGTTGAGCACTATGGGCCTCATCACAAGTTGGTGGTAACCCTTAAATCCAGCTGTAACCGCCGGATTTGAGGGTCCGCCAAATCACAGCTTCGGCTGATTTCCCCCCAGCTCTTAGCGGGAAATCCGCCGGCGGTAAGAGCGCAAAATTTCCCCATTGAGCCCAATGAGGAATGGGGCATTCCCGAATTGGCTCTATGGGGAATGGGGATTTCCCGTTCCGCCAAATTCGTGATCCGGCGCTATTAGCGCGGGTGGGTTTGGCGGTAGCACCGGCGTTATCGCCCAACTCGTGATGAGGCCCTATATCAGTAAACTTCCAAAGTGTCATGTGCTCTACTGGTAATGTACGCTTGATGGATTTTTCCAATCATTACTGTGTTTAAAGGCCCCAATGAGAAGGTTTGCAAACAACAGCGCAATTTTCACTCCCGTGGCGGCACCACATTTGTAGAAAAACGATTCGCCATCAAAGAAGGTATTATTTTTTATGGTCAATTCAAGGATACTATACAACCTATCTGTATGCTCCAAGAAACGCCCAGATCTGACATCTAAAAATATATACCTCAGTCTTGTCTGATGCAGATATGGAGTGATTTGCCATGCATGGTAATAAATGTGAATGAGGGTTGTCAATTGATATGGGCAATTATATTGCAAATGTCCATTTAGTCCCTAATGTATGCCAGTGGCACTGCTATGTAAAGTTGCAAGAAAGTATCTACATATTCAGAAGCTTCGCTGTCAAGTTCCGACAGTCTAATATTATGGGCGTAGGTAACAGACATTTTCTTGATTTGTGCATTTTAAACAGGAGGTGTATTAGAGAGTGAAATCAGTACATCGAGAACCAATGAAATGGCAAATTATAACAGCTATTAAATTCCCATTAAATTCCTCATGACTTATCTGCAACTGTCACCTATTTAAATACATCTCCTATATTGCTACTTTCTTTAGAGAAAAAGATTACAGGTTTCAGAAAGTGTGGGTAGGAAATTAACCCAGAAATCAGATGACACTGAATCATGTAGTCCAGAATATTCTTTTGAGGTGAAATATACTGAGAATGTAATAGCTGCACTGTTTGCAGCTTGTACTAGTAAAACATTACAGTTTTCCTTATCTGTTGCATAGACAAGATTGTGTGGTGGTGGACGCTCGAGGTCCCAATGTCGGAAAGAGGTTTACGTTACGCAAGTTGTACTAGGCCATGATGCATCTGGACTAGATGCGATGTTTCAACTAAATATGTGTTTTTGTGTAGTGAAATTAATTGGAATACGTGTTACTTAGTGTGTAGTTTTTGATACATTTGAGATTTGCAATGTATAGCAACATGATTAGCCGTAGCATAGATACAATGTTATTGTGCGATGTACAACCTGTAGTGGTTAGAAGCATGTTTTGTTGAGGGGAAATAAATCTTGAATAGTCTACATATGGGGATTCGACAGTGGTTTAAATTCAGACATATTTTAGGTCATTGGGGAACATGGTGTTTATTCTGGATACATGGATACATTGCAGAATGCGGTTTTCGCTTAGTTGGAGTTTGCGTGAGCTGCAGTCTTTGGGTTGCAGGAATGGTTTTCGCCTGGCTTGGAGAACTGGATGGCCATGGTCATGGAAGGGGGTAGGTAGTGAACCTCATTTGGGCAATTGGTGATATCATCACAAAGGGCTGAAAGTGAAAACGGAATGAAAGGTTTTATGGCCAGATTGGATTTGCAGATACAAGGGACAATATTCCTGAGAGCAAGTAGGCGTGTTATATGGTGGGTTGAATTGGGGTTAGCCAATAAAATGCATGCAAGGGGTGCTTTAAGGGCAGATCATGTCCAGTGTTTTATGAGCTCTCAAGGAAGATAAGCAGAATGTGTGCTGCAGGCTATATGATCTGAGATGGTAGTTGCATATAAGGTGACATAAAGGAATGTAGGAAGAAATAATATGAGGCACAGGTGTGTTTTGTCAATAAGAATTGTACTGCTGGTTCAAAGGAATGATAATTGTTTTTCTCCCTCCTCTTGTTTTTGAAGTGCTTATGAAAAGCCTTGACATTACGTCCTGGATTAACGTTTCTCTGACAAATGGGGCAAGTTAACTGTTGAACTGTTTTGAGTTAATAAACCAATTATATTTTCGGATGTCATGACTGATTACAATGAGACCACATGTAAAGGGGATTGTGTTAGTAAATGTGTCCAATGGGGTTAGATAATGTAGAGGGATTTGATTTCTTTGTATTAGGGTTAGCCAATGGGATTTTTGTGGGATGGCTTTGTAATAACATATGTGTAATTATGTAAATTGTTTCAGTGTGTATAAAATGTGCAACTTTGTTGAGCACTGGAAGGAACTGTTCCTTGCCAGCTTCACAAAGCTGACTAACCCCGCCCGGCCATTTACATGTAATTAAATCGCTTTTCTGGAAAAGTGCATTCACTCTCCGTTGGAGCTGTTTTTTCACTTTGGATTTTGGAGTCACATTCCTACATATTTAATAAACATTTAATAGAAGGATGTGCCGTTATTTGCAAGGAAGGACCTCTTTCCATTGAGTGAATCGGAGGAAATGCTCTAGGTAGGGGCATAGGGACAGTGGAACATGTTCCAAGGCAGCAAAATTAATAGGTATTGAGGGCATAACTGTTATTTAATGCAACAAGAATTATGCATTGCTAGATACTCGTTGATGCATGAATAGGTATTAGGGCATAATAAGTATGCATTTTGGACCGCATTGTATATTAATATGGCCATTTCACATGCTATTCGCCACAGATTGTTTCCATCAGAGCGTGATGAATCATTTTTTCCCCCGTTTGTTGAAAGACTGCCATGAAGTTTCATTACTTTCATTTGAAAAGACATTGCATTGTCTCTTTCTGTGTGTGTTCTCTCCCTTTATAGATTGATGAATCGAGACAATTAAAAATTCCATGGTGGACCATGTGAACAGAGTGAAATCCAGAGAAGTACCTGAACAGCCCAATTTAAGTTGATAGGGCTTTATGCGCATACATAATTTTGTTGTTCTGGGAGTGCTGTATCCTTAGCCAATACATAGCGCCAATAGTTTTGGGGGAAGTGTTGGCCCTGAAGAACTTTATTGAATAATACCATATCGCTGAAACCAGCGATCATTATGGTGCAAAGTTTCTCAGCAGTAGTAGAGATGCACAGTATTTAATCATGTTATTTCCTGTTAATTTTCAGTATTGAGTAATGGGTGCTTGATATTTTTGCATTGGTCCCGTTATTATTTTTACTCAACAAACTATACTGAGTAGATGAGTAAGGAAGAGTAACATTGGGCTCATTAACTTTCCAGTTATGTGTGTTTTTTAATGGGCATTGTTTGTAACATGGGAGAAGGATAGTTCTTAATTCTCTATCCAATTTTACATAGATGGCACACTAGCTATTACCAGTTTCAGACATCTCCAGTAGGGAATAGTTTAGTTCTTCTGGAAGGGACAGGTACTAATAGGGAGAAGTGAATATTGGTGATCCCTTCTTTGTTATGTGGCCAAGGCAGCATGTGCCACCACAGTGAGTATGAATGTTCTCTTACAGAAAGGGTGAAGGTGTGACAACTAGTGATTTTTGTTCCCTCCAATGACATACAGCACAGATGCCTCCAAAAGATGTAATTCGACCATGAAACACTTCACTTTGAAGAATTTGTACATATTTTCAATGTTTCAAAATCAACGTTTCCCTGCTCTTTTGTCATCATATCATCTGTTTGAGTGAACAATGCATCAATGGATGTGGACTCTCTTTCCCCTCTCTCCAGACAGACCCTCCCCGACATCCTCTTTGTCGTTCCCTCGCCAGACCCATGAACTCTTCACATGGTCTCTGAGCTCACTCCTTTCTCTTTTTCTTCCATTAATCATGGCACCCGGTTGGAGGCCCTCCTCACCCCCTTCCACTCCTCTAAGGTCATCATTAAGGTCTACCCGAATGGCACCATCTTGGTCCAAGGCCTTCAGGTCAACCTTCTCCTCTTTGACGCTTCCTGCGCCTCATCAATTTCCTTCCTTCTCCTGCTGTCACTTCACTGCCTTCTTTGACCTCCTTGCCTCCCCCCTCTGCCTCCTCCTTGGCTACCTTGCCCTCCCCTCCTTCCTATCCTGCCCCCCTCGGGCTCCTTCTACACATCCACAGGGTGTACCTCTGATTTGTACCCCTCCCCAGAAGTCTTTCAAGGTTGGCAACCTTCTCCATGTGCCAATCTCAACTCTGGCTCAGCTGTCAAGCACTCCTCTGACATCTGCCACCTCCTGGAAGAACTTCTCGATATCCTGGGTCTCACTGAGAAATGGTTCATGGCCAGCTCTGTCAAAAGCTTTGACACTGTAGCCATCCTGCCTGATGGCTACAAGATCCTCTCGGTGCCCAGATCTGACCATTCTGGAGGGGGTGTAGCCTTGATCTTCCTGGAGTGGGTTCCTGCCTCTGTCATTCCTATTCAGTCCTACACCTCTTTCGAATGCCTTGTCTACAGGCTCTCTCTCTCTCCTGGCCACTCTCTTACCATGGCTACTATCTATCAGCCACCTGGTCAGATCACCTCCTTCCTCTCAGAGTGGGCAGACCTCTCCTCCTTCCTCCTGGCCTTGACCACTCAACTCCTCCTTCTTGGAGACTTTAACATTCACCTGGATGCTTCTTGTCCCTCCTCTGTACTCTTTTGGGACCTCTGCAACTCTCTCTCTCTTTCTAGTATCCCCTCTGGCTCGACTCACTCTACAGGGTACACTCTGGATGTTCTGATCTCCTCAGACCTCTCCCTCTCTATCCCCCTGACAACTCCTTTCTCCTGGAGTGATCACTTTCTCCTTTCCTCCCATCTCTCCCTCTCTACCCCTCAAGCCAAGCCAGCTCCAGCTCTGCCACCAACTTTCTCATCATCCCACCCATGAAGTGTGTGTCAGTTGAGGCTTTTGCCACCACTTTCTCTCCCGTCCTCCTCGACTGGCTGACTCACATCCTGACACAGCTCTTTCCATGCTCCACTCTTATATCTCTGACACTCTTGATGTTCTTGCGCCTGTCATGAGGATCCACTAGAGGATGCAAGTGCAACTCCTGGTATGACTCTGACCTCGTCACCCTTAAACGCAAGTGCAGGGTGGTTGAGAGGAAATGTCTAACTTCTTGTGCATCCTCTGACAAACTGGCATGCCGCCTGCTCCAAAGGCAATACCGGCTCTCTGTCTGCACTAAGAAGAGAGCCCATATCCAAGCCTGCGTCTCTGCAGGATCTGACAACTCAGCCAAACTCTTTAAAATCTGCAAGGAGCTGGCCAATACTGCTGCAGTCTCTACCTCTCCTGTCCCCACCCAGGCCCTCGGCACGGTCCTGGCTTCTAATTTCATCTCTAAAACCCAGGAAACCCTGTCCACTTTCTCGTCCTCTCCTCCTCCTCCCTCTACTCTCCCCCCTTTACCTCTGGCCCCCCTGTGGCCACCTCTCCTCCCTCTTTCTCTTCATTTCCTTTGTTCTCCCCTGACAAGGTTTCTGGACAAATGCGATCTATGAAAGTCTCGGCAAAACAGGTTCTTCCTTGTTCTTCCAAAACCATCAAGGACAATATTGTCACCCTCACTCCTTCCCTCTGCAACCACTCCTTTGCCACTGGATCCTTCTCTTCCTCCCCAAAGCACTCTCTTGTGCAACCCCTCAGCCAACCCCTCCTGCCCGGCTAACTGTCGTCCAATCTCCATCACTCCTTTCCTGGGCAAACTCCTAGAAAAGCTGGCCATCTTCCAGCTTGATCTTCACACTGAATCTATTGGTTGTCTCCATGACCATCATTCTGGCTTCAGATCAGTCAGAAGCACAGAAACTGCTCTTCTGAACATCCATGAAGACCTGCCCTCTAACCTTGATTCTAATCTCACCTCTGTCCTCATCTTACTCAATCTCTCTTTTGCCTTTGACACAGTCAACCATGCCATCCTGCTGAATCATCTCTGTGATAACCTGGCTATCAGCGATCAGGCCCTGGCCTGGCTGACCTCATTCCTCTCTGACCGACCCTCCCAGGTCCAACTTTGGTCCTTCCTTTCCTCTATCTCACTCTCTACCTGTGGTGTTCCCCAGGGTTCTAACCTCTCTCCCTGGCTGTTCAACCAATACCTGACACCTCTCGTCCACCGCATTGCGGCTCTCTGCTACAACATTCAGTGCTATGCTGATGACACTCAGCTCGTTTTCAGGCTCCCCTCTGCAACCTCTTCTCCTTCTTTCATCTCTGACTGTCTGCTATCCAGGAGTGGTGTGCCGCCAACGATCTCTGCCTTAATGCCAGCAAGACAGAGATTCTCCTCATTGGCACACCTGCACCCTCCTTTCCTGTCACTCTCTGGACGGCCTCCCTTGGCCCTCTTCCTGGTCCCACCTGTGAGGCTAGAAACCTTGGGGTCATCTTCGACTCCACACTCTCCTTTTCTCCCCAGATCTCTGACTTCTCTAAGAAGTCAAACTACCAACTGCACCTCCTCAGAGGTATTCTTCATTTCCTCTCCTTCCCTCAGAAGCTCACTGTCTCCAGAGCTCTGGTTCTCTCTAGGCTGAACTACTGCAACAGCATATTTCTAAATCTGCCTGCTTCTGCTCTCCACCCTCTGTAACTCATCCAGAACAGGACTGCAATACTTGTCTTTGGCCTGCAACCCAGGGATCGTATCTCACCAGCACTGAAATCTCTGCATTGGCTCCCAGTGGCTGCAAGGATTAAGTTCAAGACCCTCTGCATTGTCCACAAGACCTTCTGGGGCCTGAGTCCTCAATAACTCCAACTCTCCCTTTCTACTCGAGTTCTTCGCTCCTCCACCTCCAACTCCAACTCCCTCAGGGTCAGTCACTTCTCCAAGCAACAAGCTGGTGGTAGATCTCTTTCTTGGGCTGCGGTCTCCCTCTGGAACAGCCTCCCTGTCTCTCTGAAACTTGAGGAGAACCATCTCCGGTTCCAGAAGCACATCAAGACATTCCTCTTTGCTTCTGCCTTCTCTCTTCCTCTCCCCTGATGATTTCCTGTCTGATACTGCACTGGTCACCTGGCTACCCTTTAATTTTGGGTACAGGTCCATGTCTGCCCAGTTGCACACCGGCACTGCCTCATGGCAACCCTTGCACTTGGGTCTGTATCTCCTACCCTACAGTCCCCCTACTTGCACTTTTGGACACCTGCTGTCTGCACATACCCATGCACCTGCCACCTGCTGGCCGCACTTCTTGTTTTTGTTTTGATCCCACACACAGCACGCCCCCCCTTTCCCATGGCACATTTCCCTCACTCCTCCCCTTCACTTGCGCGATCTCACTGTCACTTGGCCTAGTAAGATCGTTGTCTCTGTCCTCCCTCTGTTACCCTTCCTTGCCTTGTTGTGCCTTGGAACACTTGTTTATAGGCGCATTACAAATGCCATATCATGTCATATTCAAAGCGACTGTAAAACTTGAATCAGCAGGCACATTCATGGTGAAAAAAGCTAAAAAGTCAGGATTTGAATCAGGGGCCCACCTGGTACTGGGACAGACAGCAGCTACATGCTCCTCTCTACAATTCGGCTGGTGTTTTAGGTATCAATGATCACCAATAAAGAACCCAATACGTTAAAAAATCATACATATCTGTAATATATAGTCTGTTTGTGTTTCTATTTGGGCAATGCACTAATATGGCATATTGTGTAGCCTTGATGTGTATTTAATGTATTTGCCTTCAAATGAGTTTGTAGAACAAGTTGGCGAAAGATACTGATGCACTAACAAAACTGAAATTCGTTCAAGTGCACTAAGTATTTAATACTTAGGCAAAGATATTTAAAGTGCAACTACTGACTTTCAGATGAAGCATAAACGTGGAGGATGTTAAAGAAAATACAAGGAGATAATTGACCCAAAAACTGAAAGTTGATTGCTTCGCAACAGTGTGACTTAAGCAGTCTTCCTTTATATTCCGCTCAAGACAATTGATATCTTAACTTGATTTAACAAGGAGTGGGCACAAATTTACCTCAAGAGACCAATATAAAATGCTGGGCAAGAGGGCGCACAGTACAGACATTCACTATGCCAGGATTACATGAAATGTTTAAGAATATGTGCACTCAGCAGTTATTTTCCGTGCAAAATATTCAACTATGTCTGTATGTATCAGATTTATATAGCGTGAACATAACTCCCTGTCCCAAGTAAGGCATTACTGTATAAAGATGTGGATGACCACAGAGGTAGAATACTGTGGATAGCAAGGGGAGGAGAGGCCAGCATATAGGGTTAATCTAATGGGGCCAGTTTGACGTTTATATAGCTCTCCAGAAAGCATTGTGGAAACATCATACGTATGTTCAAATTCTGGCAGGGATTTCTGGCTGTCATCCTTAGGAGATAAAACAAGAAACTTTTAGTTGGGTTAAAGTATCATTGTTATTTGCACTGCATGTAAGAGGATAACTGCACAACGTTAGTGTCAAGAATTTTAATTTTTAATGTCTATGCTACCATGTTTGATAATGTTTCGTTGGTGGGTGGGTAGGGTAAGGGATTCCCTGCCCCTCTCTGAGAATTTCTAAATACTATGACATTGGAAGGACTCAACCTGTCATGCTCACCTTTATCTCTAGACACAGTTTGATTCCACTGATCACTGCCTGGAAGCCTGTTTCTTTCAGAAAGAAACAGGCTTTCAGGATGCACATGATAGGAGGAATCATACAGCTTCTTGCCTATTCCAGCCTTCAAGAAAGAAAATGGTCGTGCATAGCATTTCCACCCACAACATACATGTTCTTTTCAGCTGGAGGGATGCAAGTTTCTCGAACAAATATTTTTCCACTGTTCATTCCAAATGCATGAGCATTATCAAACGTTATACATATTCTGCTGGCATATGTGGACCTTGTTGAAGCCTTTCAATGTCATAATGATTACAACTTGAAGTATGGCATTCGCTTTGACATAAACAATGGAATGTAAGGAAACAAACATTGTGTGCCTTACATCAGAAATCAACATAAACCCAGTCATACGTCTGGCGATAAATGGCCAGGTCTCCGTACCGATACGGGTGGGAAGAGGTACCAAGCAGGGCTGCCCGATGTCACCGCTCCTTTACGCCCTTCACCTGGAACCGTTTTTGGAGACGGTGCGAGCGACTGATGATATCAACGGAATCCCATGTGGCGGCGAGATCCATAAGATCACAGCTTTTGCTGATGATATGATGTTCTCATTGACCTACCCGATCACCTCATTGCAGGCGGTGGGAAGAGAGCTGAACAGATTCGGTCAAGTAGCTGGCCTAAAAATCAATGCCCACAAGTCTGAAGCGCTTCCCCTCACCCTGTCATCTTCCGCAACCCTGGACCTCAGGAAGGCTTACAAATATAGATGGACAGACTCCTCGCTGAAGTATCTGGGGATCCAGTTGACCAAGAATGTGGATCAATTATATACAGAAAGTTACCCCCCCGCTCCTTCAGAAGGTGAAATCTAAGCTGGTGGACTGGGGCCCCCTGGAGATTTCGTGGTTGGGTAGAATTAATACATTAAAGATGTCAATCCTTCCTCTGCTCCTGTATCATTTCGTAGTCTTACCGATCCGAGTTCCTGCATCTTTCTTCAGAGCTCTGCAAAAAATAACCAACCAATTTGTATGGAACGGAAAGCGCCTGAGGGTGGCGGCTTCCATTATGAAAGCTTTGCCTGGCAGAGGGGGAGCAGGGGAACCGGACTTCCGAGTGTACTATTTAGCAGCACAGATCAGGGTCATTAGGGACTGGCAAAGGAACGACAGGGGCAAGGTGTGGAGGCCGATGGACAGAGCAGTAGTGGGTAAGGATTTGGAGGGGGCTCTGTGGTTGCCGAGGCACGATAGGCCGACCAGAATGTATTGTAGTGCAATAACATCGCGACAGGTGATGCACGGGACCAAGGTGTCAGGAGAGCCAGGATCACCTCCTTCCCTTCCCCATACTCACCCCTGCATGGTAACCCGCAATTCACTCCGGCGGCCACTTACGCGCCAAGCTTTGATGCATGGTTTTCGTGGGGCTGAAGGATGTTGCGGGATATGCTAGTGTGGGGCGAGGTGAAAAAGTTTGAGCAATGTAAGAAGGACTTTGGTGTGGTGGAGAAGCAGAGGTTTTCGTATCTCCAGTTCAGGCACTGGATTTCCCATCCGTCAGTAAGGCAGGCGGGCTCTCGCTCCATTACCCAACTTGAAAAGTATCTGGAAACAGACTCGGGAGACAGAGGGGTGGTCTCGTCCATTTACAAACTCATAAAATGGGAAAAAGCACTACACTCCAGGACCTACATGAGCAAATGGGAGAAGGATCTAGGGTCGGGCATAGAGGAGCAGGAATGGTCAGGCTGTGGTCCCAAATCCCGAAACTTACAAGATCTATTCAAATCCGGGAGATTTGGTTGAAGCTTTTGCTGAGATGGCACCGTACGCTGCTTAAGTTAAATAAAATGTACCCCAAGTCTTCATTGTATTGTTGGAGGGAGTGTGACGAAGTGGGCTCCTGGGCTCACATTTGGTGGGAGTGCCCGAAACTTGATGTATTTTGGTCGCTAGTGCAGCGGGCGATTGCCCACGTGTTGGGTACCCAGCAAGGTGGAGGCAGTGGGTGGGACTTACTGGGCCTTAATGTGATGCTTGCTACCCTGCCCACCAAAGCGGACCGCAAACTGTATGCGATAATGATGATGTCAGTTGCTCTGGTCCTGGCTAGAAAGTGGAATTCAAAGGACCCTCCACAGGAACATGAGTGCGTTGTGAAATTGTGGGCACTGGTGGCAATGGAGTGGCTCACCTACTTGATTCAGAGGTCTCATATGTGGTTCTATTCAGATTGGGCCAGCCTGTTGTCATTCTTAAAGGCGGGTGCCCGCCGAGCCTGGTGCCCCAAGGCGATGGAACTATTGGGCATAGTTTGCTTTCAGGATGAATCGGACCTGTGAACTCATGTGAGCTGGTACTATTCTATCGATTCTATTTGTTGAATTTGACTGATCAGCGAACCTGTAGAATCTGGGAGGGGAGGGGGGGCAAGGGAGGGAATGGAGGGGCAGGGAAGTGGGATGAACAGAGTTTCTATTGGTTTCTTATTCATACTTGTTTCAATGAAAAGTTGTTAATAAAAACTTATTGGAAAAAAAAGAAAGAAATCAACATAAATGTTGGGTTCATCAAAATTCGCACTGCTTGAATTTTTCTTGGTAACCTATTGTGATCGTCACATCTAAAAACAATCTCTCACAAAGTCCAATATAAAGGCTATATGGGATGCCGATGGAGGGAAAGGTCATTTTCAAGGTAATCTTGTTTATAGGGGTGATTCTGCCTCTCCTTCTGCTGGTGAGGTTAACTAAATTAATCGGGAAGAACAAAGAGTAAATATGTGCTCTCCTAAAGGAGTAGTTAATAGATGTTTTGCCCTTTGGACACAGACTGAGCCATGATGGCAACCAACTCAATCTGAGTTTGATTTATGTCTGATCTGAAGGATGGTGCTATGGGATATCTAGTGTGTGTTGGAGTTCATCCTGCAAGAGGTTGCCAAGTTTTCCCTTAGGATTGTAATTATCTTCGTAGCTTGAGTAGCTGGTCACTTGAGTTATTTTGTTATAAATGTTATTTTATTAAATTACAGTGAATTATACCAAGCCCCTCATTTATAGAATCTACTACTACTGGACACAAGTCCATCATGTCTCCTCTTCTCTCCCCTTCCACTTCCCCCTGTTCTCCCCAGGTATGCTTCTATGGACGCCCAACTCATGGTGCCGACACTCCTGTCAGCCGGTTTGGCAAACCAAGTGTTCTCTATTCATGTAGGGATTGTTTCTTACAAAATAATCTGGTGAAAGCCTCCACACTACTAGGGCACACTTGAGCACATCTCAAGTTCATCACACAACCACTCAACAACTAAATACATCTAGTACCATGCCTTGTCATTTATAGATATTGCTATCACCATAAAGCTCTGCTCTAAACTGAGCTGCACTCTCTGGAGTCCACACTCATGCTGTCCAATAACTTAAACACATTTGAGAAATAGAAATCTTACTTCTACAATCATATCCCTCCCGATTATATCAATAGTTTTTCCTCTCTGATTTTGGACATTCTTTTCTCTAATTTCTCTTTCATATTACCTCCTCCTCAAATCTACCCTTCCTTTCCATGGACTAAGGTCTTGCGACACCCTGGTAGGGTCACAATATGTCATCTTTCGGACAAAAGGTAAGGTGCTGTAAGACCACTACGATGGTGATGGGCGCACTATAAATGTTGAATAACATAACATAATACGTCAAATCCCAATACCATACAACTTACTAAAAAGGCAAACACTAAATAAACATATACCGTTCGTTTATGGGGACGACCTCTACCCAAGTCACAAGTGTGTATGGCACAAGCCCACCCTGTCTTGAAATTCTGGCTACACCTCTGTCTGTGCAAGAGAATTTCCAGCAACTACTAAAGCTGTATGTCTTTTTTTAAGGATATATGCCTTTACGTATTCAATGGTCCTGGTATTGCTTTCACCATTTTCTTTCACTCTCGCTCTTTCTCTCTCGTTCACACTATTTGGAACAGACACACACACAAGCACTTGCACATCCACGTTTTACCTACTTTGTGAGGACTAACCTTCCCCAAAGTGTTAAAATATTTTAACAGCAGACCTATGTTTAGAGAAAATTCATAATATAGAAAACGTGTAAAAAGGCTTGACTAATTTGTGTGCACGGTACCATCATTGCGGGGAATTGAACAAATGTTATTATCATTGTGGGGACTTACTACTTTATTCTTATTTGGAATTGAATGCACCCAGATACAAATGATAAAATGTTTGTTCACACAACTCTGTACATTATGCATTTGTATTTCTACATATGAGTACCTGTCCACATCTTGCCGGAGGACAATGGTATTGCGTTCCCCTCTAATATTCATGTAATGGCTTTAACCCCTATTATAACTCTCCAAATGTGTCAGAAATGAGAACTGGACACTGAAAGATTAAGTGAATGATCCATGCTCATACATTGTGATCAGGGAGTGGGGGGGTGAGTTGAATTTGGGAGTCATGGGCCTCATTACAAGGTTGGAGGTAGCCTTGCCGGTTTTACCGACAAGGCTACCCCCAAACTCGCATCCGGTTCCGGCACCCGCAAATGGGCAATTACTGGCCTATTCCGGCCCAGCCAGACACGGTAATTGCCCTTTCGCGGATGCCAGGCCCGGTACATCCCCATTCCCATTAGCACCGGTACAGTTAAAAATGGTACCATTGCTATCATCATGTTCTGCTCGCGGTTGCCGGTATGGCCACCAGGTCAGACCATGTGGCTGCAAGGGCACCCGCGAGCAGAACTCCTAGTATGGCGGTACTCTCTAACACCTTCAAACACTCTCTGGGCCTCCACCTCCCATATGTTATCTCTCTGCTACTCCATATAGCCACACCGGCACACTCACTATTGCTTTCCCTGAGCTTTATAAAAAAGGAGCCTCAAATCCTCCCATTGGGCCTGGCTGATATTGGACTGATAATTGTTCAGGTTTTGGTCATTATCACTCAGTGAAGGCACATGTGTATTTATTGACTTCCATGACATGAATTCCATGCAGCACATTGTGTTTTTCATTTTAATAGGCTAGAACATAATTTGAGAAGTCTCAATCGTGCACAGACATGGCATTGTATTGTATTGTATTGTATTGTATCGCCACTTATAAAATGCAACTACGGCTCGTGGGCATCTACGCGCTGAGCAAAAGAAGGAGATTTGGGAGACAAGATCGGTCAAATAATCAGAGAAACTGTGTTAAAACAAATGGGTTTTAATAGACTTGTGCAAAAGCAGATACTCCTTGATTTCTCTAAGGAGAAGAGGAAGCCTGTTCCACAAAGTGGGAGCCAGAACCGAAAAGTAACAGCCCCCAAGTCGAGGCCGTTGGTAACAAGGCACTTTCATAAGCACATGGGAGGATGAACAGAGAGACCTGGTGGAATGGTAGCGCTCCAACTTGTTTTTCAAATAGATGGAGCCTGTGATATGAAGAGCCTAATGCGTCACACAGAGGGTTTTAAACTCCACTGGGGACTTCACCGGCAGCCAGTGAATTTGTAGTAGCAGGCCCCCAGGTGGTGTCAACCTGGGAAACACATACAGCAGGGTTGGCAACTGGTCTGTATTCTGGTTGCCGGCTGTGTTACCCATGGCACCAAAATCACATAGAGAACTCAGTATGATAATATTACTCACGTTTATCAATATCTGACTCCTGTGGGTCTACTTATACATAGACCTGGGAGTTGTTTTGCCTAACATATGAAATGTACAATGCAAGCTATTGGTGTACAACTAATATGGTGCTATCCTACCACAGGCACCTGGTGTTGCAGGGGGGACCAGAGGTTCTTTCCCATACCACAGAGAGGCCCAGCCTTCTGATGCCCCCTGAATCACACCTCAGGGGCAAGCAGGGGTCTTCATCACATATTTCTGCATAAGATTCAGGCTCCATCTAGAGGATTTCAAGGTGTTTGAATGTAGGTTTGGTTTCAGATCTCAAAGCTCCCCTTCCTCCCCTTCTAATGTACCATGGGACTGGAGCAGGGAGGTTCTGAACTTTCCAGGTCAAAATATAGGGACCACTCCCAATAACCCCCAACAGTCACCCCTTAAGCCCATTTTAGTCAGGAAAAATGTCCTCCAGATTTGCTGATGAGGAGTGTTCTTGTCTGGAGTTTGCAAACCAGGTCTGAAGTCCCAGTAGGGCTCTACATGGATGTTCAGCTGAATCTGGGTCTTTGTGTTGTACCCCAGATCCCTGTATTCACAGGTGGTAGTTACATTTCAGTTCAGGAGAAGGTCTTCCGAGTAAACCAAGTTACCTTGCACTGCCAACTGCCAGCTCCTAAAATCCAGTAGGGCTCTGGTGATTTCCCCATCTAGTTTTACTGAGATATAGAATCCTTTGTGCCAACATGTTTGGGCGTCAGTGGGGAGTCAGGCATGATACTTCGGCTCTGTGGGTTTTCCCATATAGTTCTACTGGGATATATAATCTTTTGTGCTGACATGATTGGGTGTCAGCGAGGAGTCAGGCACAATACTCGGGCTCTGGGGGTTTGCCTGTCTAGTTCTACTGGGATATATAATCTTTGGTGCTTACATGTTTTGGTGTCAGCGAGGAGTCAGGGCTGCTACTCTTCTTCAACCCATTCATAGATCCAATCTTGTTTCTCCATGATGGGAACACAAGAGCTTGTGTCTATCAGCTCAATGTCTGGATCAGAAGAGCAGCGCCTGGATAGACGTCTACCTTTCCCACACACAAAACATTTATTTGATGCTTACTCTGTGCAGCTAGTTACATCCTTATTAGTTTCCATTGGAGATGTTCCACAGGAAAGTGAACTGGGATGGGACCAAATTGACCACTAAATCTCCACACCTTTGCTTGCATTATTCTAGGAGTAGCTTATGTCTCTTGTCGATGGGCTATGAAGAGAGTGTTCGGGTGAAGGACCTCTGGGCTCATTGGCCACTATTGCCAGACTCTATGGAATCCATTGCCATTTGAATAGCCAGTTCAACATCTGGCTGTTGTAGCAGTCCAACTGGTCACTATAGCTAAGGGGATAGGGAATTGAAAAATTGCTCTTGCACAAAATGTTCATTTTCTTTGGTAGGGGATTTCTTTCCCACCCATTTCTCTAGTCTGGCTTGGACCTTATACATCATCTGGAACAGGGTTTCCAGGAATAGTAATTGTATCTGTTTTATTTGCTGCCGATGAAGCTCAGGATAAATCCAGATCCATGTAATTTCGCTGCAGACACATTTTGCCAAAGTCTGGTTTGCCAGGCCCAGCTTCAGCCCTGTGGGAAATAATGGTGCTCTGCCCGCTCTGCCCCTTACCTTACCTGATGCAGGGGACACCCCCTCAGCCCCACAGGCAATGCAATGTCAGCAACAATCTTTTAGATGCTTGCTGGATGCAAGCCTCTGAAGCTGGGACATTGGTAAAGATGGTTTGTTGATACTGAATGCATCCTAGGATGACCAGCTGTACAGTTGATATGTTGCTTAAGATAATATTGTGGGGTGCAGGTCCATCACACCCACTGGCCAGTCAGTACCTGTGAAGAGTTGCTTCCTCCAGATTGTCCCCAGGAGTTTGCTATATCTCTATAGTTCTGCTCAGTCTCTTGTAACCTTCCACTATTGAGTGCTGTTGAATACATTCACGCTTGTCCTGTAGGTCAGTAGGGGATTCTGCATCATTGGCTGCTTCCTCCAGGTGGTAATGACACTTATAGCATTGACTCAGAATGATTGGGTTCCAAATCATACTCCTGTTTCTGAAACATCTTTGTTGAGTTGGACTCTCTTAGCGGGTCAGAGGCTGGGGTGACGGCTGAGGGAAGGGAAGGGTCACTATCTTTTTTGTTGAGCCAGAGCGGGTTCGAGCGGTCGCCGTAGCCCTGTGTGGCTTGTTGCTGAGGCTGCCTCCCTAGCCCCGTTGGGCTCCAGTTAAGCCTCCTATTTTTATTTTTTTGGTGTTAGCGCTCCGTGCGCGTCTGTGTGGTGCCCCCTGCCCCCTCCCTCCCCCTCACTTCCTGGTTCCTCCTTCCCCTCTCCCTTCCCGCCCACCCCCCCCTCTGATTGGCTGTCCTTGCAGCCGCTCTGGGACTACGGCTCGACCGCTCACCACGCTCGCTTCTTTGTTGAGCCAGAGCGGGTTCGAGCGGTCGCCGTAGCCCCGTGTGGCTTGTTGCTGAGGCTGCCTCCCTAGCCCCGTTGGGCTCCAGTTAAGCCTCCTGTTTTTATTTTTTTGGTGTTAGCGCTCCGTGCGCGTCTGTGTGCTGCCCCCTGCCCCCTCCCTCCCCCTCACTTCCTGGTTCCTCCTTCCCCTCTCCCTTCCCGCCCACCCCCCCTCTGATTGGCTGTCCTTGCAGCCGCTTTGGGACTACGGCTCGACCGCTCACCACGCTCGCTTCTTTGTTGAGCCAGAGCGGGTTCGAGCGGTCGCCGTAGCCCCGTGTGGCTTGTTGCTGAGGCTGCCTCCCTAGCCCCGTTGGGCTCCAGTTAAGCCTCCTGTTTTTATTTATTTTGGTGTTAGCGCTCCGTGCGCGTCTGTGTGGTGCCCCCTGCCCCCTCCCTCCCCCTCACTTCCTGGTTCCTCCTTCCCCTCTCCCTTCCCGCCCACCCCCCCTCTGATTGGCTGTCCTTGCAGCCGCTCTGGGACTACGGCTCGACCGCTCACCACGCTCGCTTCTTTGTTGAGCCAGAGCGGGTTCGAGCGGTCGCCGTAGCCCCGTGTGGCTTGTTGCTGAGGCTGCCTCCCTAGCCCCGTTGGGCTCCAGTTAAGCCTCCTGTTTTTATTTTTTTGGTGTTAGCGCTCCGTGCGCGTCTGTGTGGTGCCCCCTGCCCCCTCCCTCCCCCTCACTTCCTGGTTCCTCCTTCCCCTCTCCCTTCCCGCCCACCCCCCCTCTGATTGGCTGTCCTTGCAGCCGCTCTGGGACTACGGCTCGACCGCTCACCACGCTCGCTTCTTTGTTGAGCCAGAGCGGGTTCGAGCGGTCGCCGTAGCCCCGTGTGGCTTGTTGCTGAGGCTGCCTCCCTAGCCCCGTTGGGCTCCAGTTAAGCCTCCTGTTTTTATTTTTTTGGTGTTAGCGCTCCGTGCGCGTCTGTGTGGTGCCCCCTGCCCCGTCCCTCCCCCTCACTTCCTGGTTCCTCCTTCCCCTCTCCCTTCCCGCCCACCCCCCCTCTGATTGGCTGTCCTTGCAGCCGCTCTGGGACTACGGCTCGACCGCTCACCACGCTCGCTTCTTTGTTGAGCCAGAGCGGGTTCGAGCGGTCGCCGTAGCCCCGTGTGGCTTGTTGCTGAGGCTGCCTCCCTAGCCCCGTTGGGCTCCAGTTAAGCCTCCTGTTTTTATTTATTTTGGTGTTAGCGCTCCGTGCGCGTCTGTGTGGTGCCCCCTGCCCCCTCCCTCCCCCTCACTTCCTGGTTCCTCCTTCCCCTCTCCCTTCCCGCCCACACCCCCCTCCCCTTCCTCTCCCCCTGCTTTATATCCCACTCCCTCTGGGCAGCCCCCCTGCCCGGCAGCCCCCCTAGGCCAAGGGCCCCTTAGGCAAAGGGCGGCTCCTACAGACTGCGGCTCCCTGTGTGTCTGCAGGTGTCCGCAGGGGACGCCAGGCGCCAGCTCCTCTGCTCTCCGGCCCACCCCTCACCTTGCCCACCTCATCCGCATGATGCCTCGCCCCCCCTTTTCCAATTTATTGGTATACTAGGGCGCTTTTCTCCCCCCCGCAGGATTCTCAAACTTAGTTGGCCCTGACCTACTCTGCATTGTGTTAAACTAGGGTGCTTTTCTCCCCCCGCAGGATTCTCAAACTTAGGTGGCCCTGACCTACTCTGCATTGTGTTAAACTAGGGTGCTTTTCTCCCCCCGCAGGATTCTCAAACTTAGGTGGCCCTGACCTACTCTGCATTGTGTTAAACTATGGTGCTTTTCTCCCCCCGCAGGATTCTCAAACTTAGATGGCCCTGACCTACTCTGCATTGTGTTACACTAGGGTGTTTTTCTCCCCTCGCAGGATTCTCAAACTTAGTTGGCCCTGACCTACTCTGCATTGTGTTAAACTAGGGTGCTTTTCTCCCCCCGCAGGATTCTCAAACTTAGGTGGCCCTGACCTACTACGCATTACTGTTTGCTCTGTATTGTGTTAAAATAGTGCCCTCCACTCAATTCCTGTCTGCATACTTGTGTCGTCCGACTCCCCTCCTACTCCATGGTGCTCTCTATCTCACCAATCTACTCTAACTGCTTCTCTATTGACTATCCTGCTCTCCTCACTAAATCCGGTAGGAAAAAGTTTAAAAAGGACATCCTGGTCTCCAACCCAGGCCTCCCTATCGCTGACACCTACACGGGTGCCTGCTCCAAGGAAACTCTTACTGACATTCTCTTTTTCGTGCCTTCTCCTGACCTATGGACCCTTCACATGGTCGCTGTGCTCTCTCCTTTCTCCTCCTCTCCCATTAATGGTGGCACCCGTTGGGATGTCCTCTTGGCCCCTTTCCACTCCTCTAAGGCCATCATTAATGTCTATGCTAACGGGACCGTCTTGGCCCAAGGCCCTCAGGCCAACCTTCACCTCTTTGATAGGCGCCTCCCACGCCTCATCAACTTCCTCCCCGCTCCCGCTGTCCCCCTTCCTCTGTCCTCGGCTACCTTGCCTCTCCCCTCCCTCCCTGCCCCTTCTCTTGCTCCCTCCTCAACTCCTTCTCTAACACCTCCGCAGGGCATACCTCTGATCTGTACCCCTCCCCGGAAGTATTTCAAAGGTGGCAACCTTCTCCACATTGCCACTCTAAATGCTCGCTCTGCCATCAAGCACTCCTCTGATATCTGTCGCCTTCTTGAGGAACTGGACCTTGACGTCCTCGGTCTCACTGAGACATGGTTCACAGCCAGCTCTGCCACCAGCTTCGACACACTCCTACCTGACGGCTACAAGATCCTCTCCGTGCCCAGGCCTAACCGTTCAGGGGGTGGTGTTGCCCTTATCTTCCCCGAGTGGATTCCTGCCTCTGTCACTCCTACGCAGACCTACTCCTCTTTTGAATGCCTTGTCTGCCGACTCTCTCTCTCTCCTAGCCATTCCCTTACCGTGGCTACTATCTATCGGCCACCTGGTCAAATTTCCTCCTTCCTCTCTGAATGGGCTGACCTCTCCTCCTCACTCCTGTCCTCAACCACCCAACTCCTCTTTCTCGGTGACTTCAACATCCACCTCGATGCCTCATGTCCCCCACTGGTCTCTTTCGCGAACTCTGCAACTCTCTCTCACTCTCTATTCTCCCGTCTGGGCCTACCCACTCTGCAGGGCACACTCTTGATGCTCTGATCTCTTCTGACCTTCCCCTCTCCCTCCCTCTCTCCACTCCTCTCTCCTGGAGCGATCACTTTCTCCTATCCTCCCACCTCTCCCTCCCTTCCCCACAGGCAAAGCCACCCTCTTCACTGCCACCCACCTTCTCGGTCATCCGACCCATGAAGCGCGTGTCAGTTGAGGCTTTCGCTGCTACCTTCTCGCCCCCTCCTCCCCCCTCGGCTGACTCCCACCCTGACACAGCCCTCTCCATGCTCTATTCCTCTATATCTGATACTCTCGATATCCTTGCCCCCGTCATGAGAATCCGCCTGAAGCCCAAAGCCAAATGTAACTCCTGGTATGACTCGGATCTCGTCACCCTAAAACGCAAGTGCAGGGTGGCAGAGAGGAAATGGCGTGCTTCATGTTCATCCTCTGACAAACTGGCCTGTCGCCTGCTCCAAAGGCAATACCGGCTCTCCGTTCTCACCAAGAAGAGAGCCCTTATCCAAGCCCGCATCTCTGAGGCATCTAACAACTCGGCCGAACTCTTTAAAATCTGCAAGGAGCTGGCCAACCCTGCTGCAGTCTCTACCTCTCCTGTCCCCTCCCAGGCCCTCTGCACTGCACTGGCCTCGCACTTCATCTCAAAAACTCAGGACATCCTGTCCTCGCTCTCCTCCTCTCTCCCCCCTCCCTCTCTTCCCGGCTCTTCCTCTTGCAGCCGCCCCTCCGCCCTCCTTCTCTGCTTTTCCACCTTTTTCTGCTGATGAGGTTTCCAGACAAGTCCGATCTATGAAAGCCTCGTCCAAACAGGTTCACCCCTGTTCCTCCAAAACCATCAAGGACCACATCGACTCCCTGGCTCCTGCCCTGGCTGACTTCTGTAACCACTCATTCGCCTCTGGAGTCTTCCCATCCCCCCTCAAGCACTCCCTTGTGCACCCCCTCCTCAAGAAACCCTCTTCCGACCCCTCCTGCCCGGCCAATTATCGCCCAATCTCCATTACTCCCTTCCTGGGTAAGCTCCTGGAGAAACTGGCCATTTCCCAGCTTAACCTCCATGCTGAATCTGTTGGTAATCTTCATGACCATCAATCCGGCTTCAGAGCGGCCAGAAGCACGGAAACTGCTCTCCTGAACATCCGTGAGGACCTGCTCCTGAACCTCGATTCCAACACTCCCTGTGTTCTCATTCTGCTCGATCTCTCCTCTGCCTTTGACACTGTCAACCATGCCATCCTGCTCAACTGTCTCCGTGATAACCTGGGTATCACTGGTCAGGCTCTGGCATGGCTGACTTCTTTCCTTTCCGGTCGACCCTCCCAGGTCCAAATGGGCTCCTTCCTCTCTGACATCTTTTTCTCCACCTGTGGTGTCCCCCAGGGTTCCAACCTCTCTCCCTGGCTTTTCAACCAGTATCTGGCACTCCTTGCCCACCGCATCGCCGCTCTCTGCCCCTACTTCCAGTGCTATGCCGACGATACCCAGCTCATTTTCAGGCTACCCTCGGCCTCCTCCTCTCCTTCCCTCATCTCCGACTGTCTGTCTGCTATCCAGGAATGGTGTGCCGCCAATGACCTCTGCCTCAACGCCAGTAAGACTGAGATTCTACTCATCGGCACACCCACTCCCTCCTTCCCTGCAGCTCTCTGGCCGGCCTCCCTTGGCCCCCTTCCTGCCCCTACCTGCATGGCTAAAAACCTCGGGGTCATCTTCGACTCCACACTCTCCTTCTCTCCTCATATATCTGACGTCTCTAAGAAGTCACACTACCAGCTGCACCTCCTCAGAGGTATTCTTCCCTTCCTCTCCTTCCCCCAGAAGCTCACTGTCTCCCGAGCCCTGGTTCTCTCAAGGCTGGACTACTGTAACAGCCTCTATCTTAATCTGCCTGCCTCCACTCTCCGCCCTCTGCAACTTATCCAGAACAGAACTGCGAGACTTGTCCTTGGCCTCAAGCCCAGGGACCGTATCTCTCCAGGACTGAAATCCCTTCACTGGCTCCCAGTGGCTGCGAGGATTAAGTTCAAAACCCTCTGCATTGTCCACAAGGCCTTCTGGGGCCAGGGACCTAAATACCTTCAACTCTCTCTTCCTAAATATCTTCCTTCACGAGCCCTTCGCTCATCCGTCTCCAACTCCCTCATGGTCAGCCGCTTCTCGAAGCAACGAGCTGGGGGTAGATCTCTCTCCGCAGCAGGGGCCTCCCTCTGGAACAGCCTTCCTGCCTCCCTGAAACTTGAGGAGAACCATCTCCGGTTCCGGAAGCACCTCAAAACCTTCCTCTTCGCTTCTGCCTTCTCTCTCCCTCTCCCCTGCTAAACCTGCTTAACCCCCCACTGAATTCAGCACTAAACCTGCATCTGGGCCACTCTCAGCAACCTCGGTCCAGGGCCCAGCCACTCTCCACTTGCACTGCCTCCCTGGCTCCCCGTGCACTGTGGGACTGTCACTGTACCCTACAGCCCCCTTCCCAGCACTTGCTCTGCACTTACCTCGCACTTGCCACCAGCTGGCCCTTTTTATTTATTATTTATTAATTATTATTTCTTACGCTACTTACCTTGTACTGCACTTTCCCCACCACCTCCTCCCCCTGCACTTCCTCCTTTTCCCCCTACCTCTGCACTTGCGCGATCTGAATGACACCTGGCCTAGTAGGATCGTTTGTCTGTCTTCCCCTTGGTTCCCCCCCTCCCTGCCTCGTCGCGCCTTGAAACACTTGTGTATAGGCGCGTTACAAATACCATATCATATCATATCATATCATATCAACAATAATAGGGATAGGAGTAACTACTGGAAGGTTAGGATGCATTGGGGATGCCTTTTAAAAAGGCATTGTGGCCTGCCTCCCAAGTCTAGGGTGGTAATTCCAATTCATACCATTTATTACAAATAAATGGGGAAACATGACCAGGCAAGAACAATACGATTTTTTAACTTTGTTCTTTATTTGGGGTTTCCCAACACAAGAGACCCTTGATATGGTACGGGGTTCTTTACAAGTGCTACAAGTTAGGCTAACAACCTAACAATCTTAGGGATATGTTTCCCTGTCCACCTCTTTCTTCATGGTTCAGTCAAGTCTCTGTTTTGGAGGTGGCTTAAAAGAAGGTAAAAGTAATTCACAGGTTTCCACCTCTGGGTCAAAATGATTACTAGCATCAAGGGCTTTGACAGGTCTCCAGGAACTTCAATGATGATTCATTCTGGAAATAGAATCTACAGAATGCCCCTATCTCTCTGGCACTGGTGTGCCAGAGATTGCTGTGTATTCGTCCCTCAAAGAAGAGACCAGCCAAAGTGCTTATTAACCATAGCCTGTCCTCTGTATCTCTCCCTGGTGCCACTCATTGGGCCTCATCACGACTTCGGCGGTAACCCTTAAATCCGGAGGTAGCGCTATTACCGCCGGATTTAAGGGTCCGCCGAATCAGGGCTTTGGCGGATTTCGCCGCAGCTCTGAGCTGGGGGGAAATCCGCCGAAAATTCACGCTATTACCGCCGGCGGGAAATCCGCCGGCGGTATTAGCGTGAAGATTCCCCAAGGAGCCCAATGGGGAATCGGGCATTCCCGAATGGGCTCAGTGGGGAATGGGGACTTACATTACTGCCGAACTCGTGATCCGGCGCTATTAGCGCCGGGGAGTTCGCCGGTAGGGCTAATACCGCCCGCGCTAATAGCGTTACCGTTACCACCCAAGTCGTGATGAGGCCCATTGTCTGTTTGGGTACAATCTGGCTCAAGTGGACACCCTGGCTCCCGGTGTGTCACTCCTCTGTGGTTACAGGTTGGGTAGCATTTCTCTGGTAAAGTAAACACTCTTTCTGAAGTTCCCGCTTTGCTGCAGTAAGGCAAACATCATTTAGCAAAGGTGATGTAGGCCAGGAGGATCTCCACATGCTTAGCGAGGTGCTATGGTATCTCTGACCCAGAGGCCTCAACCCAAGCCTGGTTCACTTTCCACCTCGCTGAGTTTATGCTCACTCATGTCTAGTGGTCTGTGTCTAGATCTCAGCGTTGACTCCTCTCAGTTCTGTCACACGTTCCTTCCTCCTCTCATTTCCCCCAGACAACCCATAGAGGGATGATGGATCACTGCTGTCTTTTACTGACATTGTACCTTCAGGAAACCTTCGACTGCCCTTAAACGAGTTTCTCTGTTCTTATTCTCCTCCAACTAAGGGTCTGTTCTTCTTCGAGTATTGCTATCTCTTACTCACTCCCTCTTTTCACCTTCTTCAATCTCCTTGATTCTCTCTCCTCCCTCCTTCTCTTCCCCACATCCAACCTATCATCTGCTCTTTTGAACTCTTGAACCTTTCTTGTGGTTTCCTTCCGATCGTACTCTCTTCTGCTTCATGATATTATATTCCTTTAACGACAATACTCTCCCATCCTCAACTTCTCCTGTGCCAACCATTGTACCTTTCTCTCCTCTTGTTTCCTCCTCTTCTCCTCCTCCAGTCACTCACAGAGCCTCAACTCTCTCTGCACTTCCACCTCCTCTTACTTCCTCAGCTCTTTCCGCAACTACACCTTCTCCTGCACTCACCTCTCTTCAAACCTCTAACTCCTCCCGCTCTCTCAGCACTCTCCACACCACTGCCTCTTCCCTCACCTCCAGCTTTATCTGTGTACCTCCTCCACCTCCTGCACCTTCACCTCTCTCTGCACCTCCTCCTCCTCCTTCTGCAATTTTAGCTCTCTCTGCGCCTCCACCTATTGGTAGTGTAATGCTCAGTACGCCAAACACACCCACACACTATTGCTGTCCCTGGTTTGTGTTATGTTATGTTAAGTAATGATATGCTATGTAACTAGATTTTTATAAAGTACAATTCAATACCCTAGTGGTCTTAAATATCTGAAACCTTGTCCTTGTGCAGGCGATTTGTGACCCCCCCACCGACGCCCCCCCCCCAGGTATAAACCAGATATTGGTCTGTAGGAGAAATGGACAAAGAAAAGGGAGGGTTCTGCAGGAAAGGAAAAGTGGGATGAAAAATGACATAGAACAAACTGAAGCGATGAAGTGATGACTTACATACATGAGATAAGATGAGTAAAAGAATGTGAAAAGGAACAGAAATGGAAGCTACCACAAATAGGAAACTGTAGTACAATGTGTCAGACTGCAGGTGCTTTGGAGTGTGACATTACTATACATTTCGCAATGGCTGTGTCATTGCCTTCCTTAACGTGTGCTCAAGCTTCCTTAAATGTTGTGGGGGGGTCACCACACTGGCTTATCTTATTGAATGCCCACTGGCATGAGGCAAAGAGGGAATCTGGAAGAGATGACCCAGCAGACAAAGTAATAAGGCTCAATGATAGGCGGTATGCAGATGTGTGTGGGTGGGTGCAAGCAAAGGAGAGATTCCTAAAGATTCTTCAGCCACCTTGAAGCCACCAATTAATGGACTGGATGAAGATGAAGAAATCATGATGCTAGTCCATGTGTGAGGATTATCCAAAAGAAGGTGACTCCCATGTGGCTATTCGATAAACACTGCAAGAGTCAGTTGTTTTCTAGGAATCCTTACTACAATATATATTGTGTAGAGCCTCAACCCTCCCCCTGTATTGGTCTGCTGTTAATGACTGGTACATGTGACTGTAATTGCTCTTTGCTTGGTATAGGTTCCGTTCTAATGTCTCATGTGAAGTTCATTATTTCCTTTCCTTGCTAAATGTACCGCCCTGCAGACCGCAGGCTTTAAACGGTCTGCCCACCATCCTGGAAGTCTCAATCCTGTGCATGCATGGGGGAGTGCAAACGAGGGGTCAGCAACAGAGTGGCATTACCGCTGGTGACTGTGTTGTGGTCTGCTTGCCCAATGTGGTGCCAGCAGGAAACAAATTACATTAAGAGCTCACGTTGATAATCTTTACTTATGCCTCACATACTAAGCTATTTAAATGGCGGTAGCAGGAGTGGAACTACTGTGACTGCCTTCAGCTGGTGGTGGAGGGGTGTGCAGTAGGAGCTAGGGAATCCTCCTCCTAATGCCCCCAGGCCTCACACCTTATAGTGCTACTGGGACCCAGTCCCCTAGGTCACCCCCTGCACACAGCATCACAGCGCAGAATACTATTTTTCCAGGATGTGATGTGAGGATTGTAATCACTCTTCTGAAGTCTGTATCAATCTTGATAAGATGCCTGTTCTTCTGTAATATGTGTAGTGTAGCTAAAGCGCTAGACATCGCTGACTTAATTGTGACTGAAAACCTGGACTTTCTGGCTATCACAGAAACCTGGTTACATGCAGCGTCTGGCCCCGCCCTATCCCTTGCCATACCAGATAACTACTCTATCATTAGATGCGATAGGGACAACAATCAATCCAAAGGAGGTGGTTTAGCATTTATATTTAAGAGCTCTCTCAATCTAAGAGTTGCTAACAATCACCTGCTGCCATCTGCTGAACTACTCACAATTAAACTCCCAATCTCACCCAATCATACCGCCCTTGTGTACCTCATCTATCGGCCACCTGGTCCCACGTCCACATTCATAGAAGACATCTCTTCCATCCTAGCCTCTAGCACCAAGCCTAAATCCCAAATTATCCTACTTGGAGACCTTAACCTAGGATATCTGGACACAAACGACACTAAAGCCTGTGACCTTGCCAACGTTCTATCCGACTTTGGCCTAACCCAGCATGTCAAGGTACCCACCCATATCAAAGGCCGCACATTAGACTGGGTCTCAGACTTGAACTGCGCACTAAACATAACCTCTGTGCTACCATGTGCTTGGTCTGACCATCACAAAATAACATTCTCCCTCAACTCTTGCCCACCTTTGCACAAGCCTTGTACTGTGCCACCCACACTTACTCGCAACAAGAAGGATATTACAACTGAGAAACTACTCCCACTCATCCTCCCACTCTTAAACTCTGTCTCCACAACCTGTGCGGACCCTACCGTCCTTGTGGACACCTACAATCGTGCTATGTTAAAAGCACTGGACACCATTGCACCTCTTAAACAGCGCAAAGAAAAACCACGCAACCACCTCAACTCCTGGTTCACCCCACACCTACGTGAACTTAGGAAAGACAAGCGTAAAGCCGAGACCCTCTGGAGAAATTCACCCACACCAGCAAATAAAATCAACCTTCTAACCATCACCCTCTCGTATAAAGAAGCCATACTAGCAGCAAAAAAAGAAGTTTACAACAATAGAATCATGCAGGCTCATTCCAATACCAAGGAACTCTTTAAAATTCTTAAGGAATTAGAGTCCCCAGCTGCTCCCCTTGACACCTGCACCCCGGACACCGAATGGTGCGCCAACATTCAAAAAGCTTTACTCAACAAAATCACCACTCTCCAAACCAAAATCAACACAAAAAAAAACTATCTCCTTGACTCAGTAGGTAACTCCCAACCCGCCAATCTCTCCTCCCACAATCACCACCTCAAACCTTTCAGTTTCTCTCCCCTAACCATTAAGGAAGTGGAAATTATCATCAAGAAGTTAAAGCCATCTAATTGTCAAGGCGATGCCTGCCCAGCTCCGATCGTACAGGAAGCAGCACTTGAGCTCGCCCCCTTTATCACCACCCTTATCAATTCCTCCTTTAAATCTGGTATAGTACCAGATAACCTCAAGGATGCTTGGGTAATCCCCCTAATCAAAAAACCTAACCTAGACCCTAACATTCCTACCAACTATAGGCCCATCACCACGGTACCATACCTTCTAAAAATCTTGGACCGGGCGGCATACATCCAAATTCAAAGCTATCTTGACAAGAACAACCTACTAGGACTTAGGCAATCCGGTTTTCGGCCGAGACACGGCACAGAGACCGCTCTTATAGACCTAAAAACACAAATTGAGGACCTGAAAGACAAGGGCAAACAAGCGCTCCTACTCCTCCTAGATTTATCAGCCGCTTTTGATCTGGTAGACCACCAAATCCTTTGCCAGCACCTTATAACGGCTGCCCATTTCTCTGATGCAGCTACTTCCTGGATCAGTTCATTCCTTGCAAACAGATCCATGAGAGTCTTCTCATCTCATGCCGCAGCTGACCCAGCACATGTTCCTTGCGGTGTCCCACAAGGCTCATGCGTATCACCCACGCTTTATAATGTCTTTACAAAACCACTCTTTGATATTCTTGACCATCTGGGTGTCACCTATACAAATTATGCGGATGACACCCAGATACTCATCCCTATAACGGGTGACTACGCAACTGACGTCAAAGCTCTCAATGCAGTTTACTCCGTCATCCAGGCATGGATGGCCCACCACGGTCTCTGCCTCAACGACGAGAAGACTGAGCTACTCATCTTAGGTTCCCAAGCTAAACTTGCAAAACTTGGCAGCAAATATGACGCATTCAACATTGATGGCAACATTATTAAGGTCTCCAACGTTACTAAAACACTTGGAATCTACTTAGACTCCACCCTCTCGCTCACCAGACAAACTAACTCAGTAGCTTCAGCATCGGCTTACACGTGCAAACTAATCACTGCCTGCCGTCCTTTCTTAACTCTGGACAACTGCCTGATCCTTGCCAGAACCCTTATTTTATCCAAAATTGATTACTGTAATGCCCTGTACCTCGGAACTAATCAAAGAAACATCGACAAACTTCAGGTAACCCAGAATAACGCCATTAGGGCTGCTCTCAACATTCCTAGGCGCACCCACATCTCATCCACGAGACGGAACTTGCGATGGCTCTCTATCCCACAGCGTATTGCCTTCAAAACTCTTATCTTAAGTTACAAAGCACAGAACAACGCAGCACCAGCCTACTTGTCAGAGCGCTTTACACAGCATACAGCCCACAGACCACTAAGAGCTGCGCAAGCACATACACTCATTATTCCCTGCTTTAAACTACAGACTGCCAGAGGCTCAAGCTTCCCGGTATTGGCCGCTAAGCTCTGGAACTCACTTCCCAATGACCTCAGGAACGTCCCCTCCCTCCAATCCTTCAAACACAGAACAAAGCAATGGCTCTATGAGCAAGACGAAGAGCTGTCCACCATGTGGTAATCATCCACTACATGCTCTACAACCCCATCCACTGCTGTATTTATTGTGACGACTTTCTATGTATGCTTATTTTACTATGCAATTTGTAATCGATATTTCTGTAAACTTATGTAACCCTTCTAAACATGCGCCCTGATGCCTTTGGGCAGGCTGCGCAATATAAATAAATAAATACAAATACAAATACAAAGAAAGTAGTAAGGAATCGGATAGTGGTGTCGGGGCTTCTCTCGTCATTCCTGATGCCATTGTTATTACTATTTTTTGGGTCCAATATCAATTTTCAACTAATGGTATTGGCTTTCAAATATGATGTTTTAATAGCCATTTTGTTGTTCCACCATGCTCATACCCTTTGGCAATATTGTGTGCCTGTGTAGTGCACTTGGTATGTTGGCTGCAATTGCACCTGACTCTCAAAACATATGCAGCAAGTAATGTCTCTATCAGCGACTTTGGCTCCGCTCTGTTGCTATGGGCCGATGAGTTGGTTGCCGACGTTTTCCGTGGATCTTGCTTTGCCAAATGCCTTCTGAAATCTAAAGGTCAAAGTCCAAAAATGCCATGGCCTCTTTATTTTTAGATGATGTAATTTGCAGATTATAGTGATTATTCTTCAAACATGCAGTACATTGTTGAGCACTATATCAGTAAACTTCCAAAGTATCATATGCTCTGCTTCTAATGTATGCTCGTTGGATTTTTCCAATCCTTCCTGTGTTTAAAGGCCCCAATGAGAAGGTTTGCAAACAACAGCGCAATTTTCACTCCCGTGGCGGCACCACATTTGTAGAAAAACAATTTGCCATCAAAGAAGGTATAATTTTTTATGGTCAATTCAATAATACTACCAAACCTATCTGTATGCTCCAAGAAACGCCCAGATCTGTTATCTAAAAATATATACCTCAGTGTTGTCTGATGCGGATATGGAGTGATTTGCCATTCATGGTAATAAATGTAAACGGGGGTTGTCAATTGATATGGACCAATATATTGCAAATGTCCATTGAGTCTCTAATATATGCCTGTGACACTGGTATGTAAAGTTACAAGAAAGAATCAATATATTCAGAAGCTTCGCTGTCACTTTCCGACAGTCTAATATTATGTGCATATGTGGCAGACATTTTCTTGGTTTGTGCATTTTAAACAGGGGGTGTATTAGAGAGTGAAATCAGTACATCGAGAACCATTGAAATGGCAAATTATAAAAGCTATTAAATTCCCATTAAATTCCTCGTGGCTGGTCTGCAACTGTCAGCCACTTAAATACATCTCCTGTATTGCTGCTATCAGTAGAGTAAAAGACTACAGGTTTCAGAAGGTGTGGGTAGGAAATTAACCCAGAAATCAGGATGAGACTGAATCATATAGTCCAGAATATTCTTATGAGGTGAAATATACTGAGAATGTAATAGCTGCACTGTTTGCAGCTTGTACTATTAAAACATTACAGTTTTCCTTATCTGTATCAGTTTTCCTTGTTGCATAGACAAGATTGTGTGGTGGTGGACGCTCGAGGTCCCAATGTCGGAAAGAGGTTTACGTTACACAAGTTGTACTAGGCCATGATGCAGCTGGACTAGATGCGATGTTTCAACTAAATATGTGTTTTTGTGTAGTTAAATGAATTGGAATGTGTTTTACTTAGTGTGTAGTTTTGGATACATTTGAGATTTGCAATAGACAGCAACATAAGTAGCAGTACCAAGGATACAATGTTATTGTGCGATTTACAACTTGCAGTGCTTAGAAGGATGTTTTGCTGAGGGGAAATACATCTTGAATAGTGTACATGTGGGGATTCGACAGTGGTTTAAATTGCAGACACATTTGAAGATATTGGGGAACATGTGGTTTATTCTGGGTGCATGGAGACATTGCAGAATGCGTTTTTCGCTTAGTTGTGGTTTGGTGAGCTTCAGAGTCTTTGGGTTGCAGGAATGGTTTTCGTCTGGCTTGGAGAGCTGGATGGTTGTGGTCATGGAAGAGGGTAGGTAGCAAACCACATTTGGGCAGCTGGTGATAGCATCATAAAAGGCTGAAAGTGAAAATGGAATGAAAGGTTTTATGGTTGGTTTGGATTTGTAGATACAAGGGCCAATCTTCCAGAGAACAAGTAGGCTTGTTATATGGTGGGTGGAATTGGGGTTAGCCAATAAAATGCCTGCAAGGGGTGCTTTAAGGGCAGAGCTTGTCCAGTGTTTTATGAGCTCTCAAGGAAGATAAGCAGAATGTGTGCTGCGGGCTATATGATCTGAGATGGTAGTTGCAAATAAGGTGACATGAAGGAGTGTAGGAAGAAATAATATGAGGCGCAGGTGCGTTTGGGTGATATGAATTGTACTGCTGGTTCAAAGGAATGATAATTTATTCTGTCCCTCCTCTTGTTTTTGAAGTGCTTATGAAAAGCCTTGATATCACGTACTGGATTAAAGTTTCTCTGACAAATGGGGCAAGTTAACTGTTTAATTGTTTTGAGTTAATAAACCATATTTTAGGATGTCATGGCTGAGTACAATGAGACCACGTGTAAAGGGGATTGTGTTTAGTAAATGTGTCCAATGGGGTTAGAGAATGTGGAGGGATTTGATTTCTTTGAATTAGGGTTAGCCAATGTGATTTTTTGTAGGATGACTTTGCGACAACATATGTGTAATTATGTAAATTGTTTCAGTGTGTATAAAAGGTGCAACTTTGTTGAGCACTGGAAGGAACTATTCCTTGTCAGATTCACAAAGCTGACCCACCCCTTCTGACCATTTACATGTAATTAAACCTGCTTTTCTGCAAAAGTGCATTCACTCTCCATTGGAGCTGTTTTTCACTTTGGATTTTGCAGTCACATTCCTACATTTTTAATAAGCATTTATTGGAAGGAAGTGCCATTATTTGGAAGGAAGGACCTCTTTCCATTGAGTGAACGAGAGGAAATGGCTCTAGTCATCTGGTGGGGAGCAGCAGAACACGTTCCAAAGCAGCAATATTAATAGGTATTGACGGCATAACAGTTATGTAATGCAACAAGAACTGTGCATTGCAATATGTTCATTGTTGTATTAATAGTTATTAGGACATAATAGGTATGCATTTTGAGCTGTATTGTATATTATTATGACCATTTCCTATGCTATTCACCACAGTTTGGTTCCATCAGAGCGTGATGAATAATTTCTCAACAAAGGGGGAGTTGTTTCCCCGTTTGTTGAAAGACTGCCATGAAGTTTCATTAATTTAATTTGAAAAGCCATTGCACAATGACTGTGGGTCTCTTTCTGTGTGTGTCCTCTCCCTTTATAGATTGATGAATCGAGAAAATTAAAAATTCCATGGTGGACCATGAAAACAGAGTGAAATCCAGAGAAGTACCTGAACAGCCCGATTTAAGGTGATAGTGCTTTGTGCGCAAACATCATTTTATTGTTCTGGGAGTGTTGCATCCTTAGGCAATACTTAGCGCCCCTTTGGGGGGGAAGTGTTGATTGTGAAGAATGTTTTTGAATAATACCATATTGCTGAAACCAGTTACCATTCTGGTGCAAAGTTTCTCAGCAGTAGTAGAGATGCACAGTTTTTAATCATATTATTTCCAGTTAATTTTCAGTATTGAGTAATGGGGCTTTGTTATTTTTGCATCAGTTCCCGTTATTATTTTTACTCAACAAACTATACTTAGTAGATGAGCAAGGAAGAATAACATTGGGTTCCTTACCTTTCCAGTTATGTATGTTTTTTTAATGCACATTGTTTGCAACTTAGGACAAGGATGGTTCTTTGTTCTCTATCCACTTGTAAATACATGGTGCACCAACTATTACCAGGGTCAGACATCTCCAGTAGGGAATATTATGTTCTTCTGGAACAGACAGGTGCTAATAGAGAGAAGTGAATATTGGTGATTTCTTCTTTGTTATGTGGGTAAGACAGCATGCGCCACCACAGTGAGTACAAATGTTCTCTCCCAGACAGGGTGAAGGTGTGACAACTAGTGATTGTTGTTCCCTCGAATGACATACAACAGTGAGGCCTCCAAAAAGGTGTAATTCTACCATGAAATACTTCACTTTGAAGAATCTGTACATATTTTTTATGTTTCAAAATCAATGCCTCCCCACCTGTGCACCATCATGTCATCTGCTTGAGGGAACAATTCATCAACAGATGTGGACTCTCTCTCCCCTCGATGTTCAAAGCGACTGTAAAACCTTGAATCAGCAGGCATTTATTAGCATACATTACAGCATGCATGGTGAAAAAGCTAGAAAGTCAGGATTTGAACCAGGGGCCCATCTGGTACTGGGCTAGATGGCAGCTAAATGCTCCTCTCTACAATTTGGCAGGTGTTTTAGGTATCAATGATCAACAATAAAGTACCCAATAGGTTCAAAAGAGCATGCATGTCTGTAATATATAGTCTGTTTGTATTTCTATTTGGGAAATGTACTAATATGGCATTTGGTTTAGCCTGCATGTGTACTTTATTTGCCTTCAAATGGGTTTGTAGGACAAGTTGGCGAAAGATACTGATGCACTAACAAAACTGAAATTCGTTCAAGTGCACTAAGTATTTAATACTTAGGCAAAGATATTTAAAGTACAACTACTGACTTTCAGATGAGACATACAAGCTACAAAACGTGGTGGATGTTAAAGAAAATACAACGAGATAATTGACACAACAAATTGAAAGTTGATTGCTTCCCAAAAGAGTGACTTAAGCAGTCTTCCTGGATATTCAACTCAAAACAATTTATATATTAACTTGATTTGATAAGGAGTGGGCACGCATTTACCTGAAGAGACCAATATGAAATTCTGGGCAAGAGGGCACACAATACAGGCATCCACTATGCCAGGACTACATAACATGTTTAAGAATATGTGCACTCAGCAGTTATTTACCATGCCATTTTCAGTTACAGGGCAAAATATTCAGCTATGTCTGTATGTATCGGATTTATATAGCGTGAACATAACTCCCTGTCCCAAGCAAGGAATTCCTGTATAAAAATGTGGATGACCACAGAGGTAGACTACTATGGACAGCAAAGGGAGGAGAGGCCAGCATATAGGGTTAATCTAATGGGGCCAGTTTGACGTTTATATAGCTCTCCAGAAAGCATTGTGGAAACATCACGCATATGTTCAAATTCTGGCAGGGATTTCTGGCTTGCATCCTTAGGAGATAAAACAAGTCACTTTTAGTTGGGTTAAAGTAACATTGGTATTTGCACTGCATGTAAGAGGATAACTGCACAACGCTAGTGTCAAGAATTTTAACTCAGACAGTCACATTTTCCCACACTGGTAGAGACAAACAATTTCTATGCTAGCATGTTTGATAAGGTTTCGTTGGTGGGTGGGTGGGTAAGGGATGCCCTGCCCCTCCCTGAGAATTTCTAAATACCATGACATTGGAAGGACTCAACCTGTCATGCTCACCTTTATCTCTAGACACAGTTTGATTCCACTGATCACGGCCTGGAAGCCTGTTTCTTTCAGAAAGAAACAGGCTTTCAGGATGCACGTGATAGGAGGAATCATACAGCTTCTTGCCTATTCCAGCCTTCAAGAAAGAACATGGTCGTGCATAGCATTTCCACTCACAACATACATGTTCTTTTCAGCTGGAGGGATGCAAGTTTCTGGAAAAAATATTTTTACACCCTTCATTCCAAATACATGAGCAGTAAATTATCAATCCTTATACATAGTCTGATAGCATATGTGGACCTTGATGAAGCCTTTCAATGTCATAATGATTAAAACTTGAAGTATGGCATTCGCTTTGACATAAACAATGGAATGTAAGGAATCAAACATTGTGTGCCTTACATCAGAAATCAACATAAATGTTGGGTTCGTCAAAATTCGCACTGCTTGAATTTTTCTTGGTAACCTATTGTGATCGTGACATCTAAAAACATTCTCTCACAAAGTCCAATTTAAAGCCTTGATATGGGATGCCGATGGAGGGAAAGGTCATTTTCAAGGTAATCTTGTTTATGAGGGTGATTCTGCCTCTCTTTCTGCTGGTGAGGTTAACTAAATTAATCAGGAAGAACAAAGAGTAAATATGTGCTCCGCTAAAGGAGTAGTTAATAGATGTTTTGTCCTTTGGACACAGACGGAGCATTGATGACAACCAACTCACACTGAGGTTGATTTCTGTCTGATTTTATGGATGGTGCTATGGGGTATAAAGTGTGTGTTGGTGTTCATCCTGCAAGAGGTTGCCAAGTTTTCCCTTAGGATTGTAATTATCTTCGTAGCTTAAGTAGCTGGTCACTTGAGCTACTTTGTTATACATGTTATTTTATTAAATTACAGTGAATTATACCAAGCCCCTCGTTTACAGAATCTACTACTACTGGACACAAGTCCATCATGTCTCCTCTTCTCCTCCCCTTCCACTTCCCCCTGTTCTCCCCAGGTATGCTTCTATGGACGCCCAACTCATGGTGCCAACACTCCTGTCAGCCAATTTGGCAAACCCAGTGTTCTCCATTCATGTAGGGATTGTTTCTTACAAAATAATCTGGTGAAAGCCTCCACACTACTAGGGCACACTTGAGCACATCTCTAGTTCATCACACAACCACTCAACAACTAAATGCATCTAGTACCATGCCTTGTCATGTAAGGATATTGCTATCACCATAAAGCTCTGCTCTAAACTGAGCTGCACTCTCTGGAGTCCACACTCATGCTGTCCAATAACTTAAACACATTTGAGAAATAGAAATCCTTACTTCTACAACCATATCCCTACCGATTATATCAATAGTTTTTCCTCTCTGATTTTGGACATTATATTGTCTAATTTCTCTTTCATATTACCTCCTCCCCAAATCTACCCTTCCTTTCCATGGACTGAGGTCTTGCGACACCCTGGTAGGGTCACATTATGTCATCTTTCGGACAAAAGGTAAGTTGCTATAAGACCACTACAATGGTGATGGGTGCACTATAAATGTTGAATAACACAACATAATAGGTTAAATCGGACCTCTACCCAAGTCTCAAATGTGTATGGCACAAGCCCACCCTGTATTGAAATTCTGGCTACACCTCTGTCTGTGCATCAGAATTTCCAGCAACTACTAAAACTGTGTGTCTTTATTTAGAGATATATGCCTTTACTTTTTCATTGGACAAAGTCCTGGTATAACTTTCACCATTTTCTTTCACTCTCGCTCTTTCTCTCTCGTTCACACTATTTGGAACAGACACACACACAAGCACTTGCACATCCACGTTTTACCTACTTTGTGAGGACTAACCTTCCCCAAAGTGTTAAAATATGTTAACAGCAGACCTATGTTTAGAAAAAAAACATAATATAGAAAATGTGTAAAAAGGCTTGATTAATTTGTGTGCACGGTACCATCATTGCGGGGACTTGAACAAATGTTATCATCATTGTGGGGACTTACTTCTTTATTCTTATTTGGAATCGAATGCATCCAGATACAAATGATAAAATGTTTGTTCACACAACTCTGTACATTATGCATTTGTATTTCTACATTTGAGTACCTGTCCACATCTTGCCAGTGCATAACAGACGGAGGGCATTGGTATTGCGTTCCCCTCCAATATTCATGTAATGTCTTTAACCCCTATTATAACTCTCCAAATGTGTCAGAAATGAGAACTGGACACTGAAAGATGAAGTGAAAGATCCATGCTCATACATTGTGATCAAGAGGGTGGGGGAGAAGTGAGTTGAATTTGGGAGTCATTGTTTTGCAGTTACCACCTTTCCCACTGAACCAAATTCCCTCTCTAGGATTGCTGTGAAAATATGTGTTTTACTGTCTACTTTGAGAGTGCGTGTTGTGATAGTGAAGTTAATTTCCTAATAGGGATATTATATGATTATGGTAAAGAGATAGTCGAAAAGTCTCCATAAACATTGTGTGTGATAGAAATATTATTAAAGTCCCCACAGAGATGGTCTGTGTTTAAGATGATTCAAAATGTCTCACAGAGATGGGTGTGTTAACAGTGATGTTAAAGTCCAGAAATAGTGCGCAATAATAATGATGTTAAACTTGCTGGAGATGGCATGTGATACAATTGAAGTTAAAGACCTCACAGCCATAGAGATGATGCATGGTAATACCGAAGTTGATGTCCCCACCAATTGTGTTTATCATGATGTTACAGTCGCGCTATCTATGGTCTCTGGTTTTTATGATGTTGAAGTCCAATTTAAGATTGTGTCATGATACTGATGTTCAGGCCCATGTAGATTTGGTGTGTGATTATTATGTTAAAAACCATACAGAGATAGTGTATGATAATAGCGATGTTTAAGTCCTGTAACAAATCAAAGGAATGTGTCCCTTCTCCCCAATGAGAAGTTCCCCCTGTGAGTCTAGGAAGGTGAGCCCCCACCACAATAACCTCCCTAGGGGTGGAGGCAAGTGGGACCTCACCGAGAGAGACTCCCCCTTTGGGGACAAGGACCCCGTTCCTATGAGGAACTCCCCCAAGCTGGATGTACTATGGCCTACATGGGGTGTTTTAAAGTATCAGAAAACATGAAGTGTCAAGACTGGTATGAAGAAACTGCTATGGGATGCCGTTATTTTGTGAGAAAGGATCATGTCCCTTTAAATCAGAACACCTATGCTACTGGGATGAGTATATCAAAAAACATGAAGTGCCAAGACTAGGACGAAGAAACTCCTAAGGGAATCGCTATCCTATAAGAAGAGATCATGTACCTTTAAATCAGAATGTCCACTCTACTGGGATGAGTATGTTAAAAATGGCAGCTTCAGAGAGAGAGGCGAGAGAAGCCAGACAGGCAAGAGAAGCAGGAAAAGAGAGAGAGAGGATCGCGTACGCAAGCCGGGGGAGGCCTCAAGCTCTGTAGCAACTTATGACGATGAGAATCAGGAAACCTGAAAGTTTCAAATTGCTACACAGGATGCTAGAGTTGCAGTGGACCCAAAAACTGAGTGACCAGCAGAGCAGAACCCCAACCAAAGGTGGTGGTAAGACTACAAAGACAAATGCCCGGTGGACAGATGGTCCATGGAAAGTTGCCAGTACCACCAGCTACAGAAGGTGGTATTCTGTCTGGGTGTGCAGTCAAGCACCAGATGCTTTGAGAAGACGCAAGAGAATGAAGAGACAGGGACCAGAACACTATACTGGCACTCTAGGAGCAGAAAGTGAGTCCTTGTGAAAGAAGCTTTCTGATAATGTTCCCCTTCCAGAATGAAGGTAATGGGAAGAACGGGGAGTATGGGAAGACTCAAGGGTATCATTATACCAAACAACTAACTGGTCACAGTAGAAGTGATGGAACAAAGACAAATTTGAAGTCAAGTATATATATAAAAGTTGGGAACCAAAAGAAAGGTTTGGTGACAAACATGGCCATGAACCTACACATCTAAGCCAGATACAAAAACCAAGGGATCCAGGAGAATTGGAATGGTTATAACATAAGAGTGAAAACCGAGCAAGATGATATTCCGTCAGAAGGGCACACTGATGTTTTTGATAAGGTACAGCCAAAAGAGATTACAAGGGAAGAGAGAAAACTCAACATTCCCCTTGGGGGAACTAAAGAGACTAACACAAGATGTCACAAGAGACTATTTGGGAATTACTATTATAGACTCATCCTAGAAGTACCGTTGGGGAAAGGAGTCCTTCTCCTAATTTAAGTTAGTTTCCTTAGTGGTAGGGTCAGTTAGAGTAGTTTTGGGCAGCAGACTAATTTCTTTGAAACTCACAACTGACCAACAAGCACCACAGTTGGTAATATAGGTAGGAACCACCCATAGTCATAGAGAAAGTTAAGCATTATCTTATTACTTTAATAAAAGATTGTAGATCATGTCCTCTGAGAGTCTGTGTCCTTCTTCTGACTCGCCAAAGTCCCCACAGAGATGGCATGTGATAATTATGATGTTAAAGTCCTCACAGAGTTGTTGTGTGATTATGGATATGTTAAAGTCCCATTCAGAGATAGTGTGTGAAAACTTTGGTATTCAATGTTCCAAAAAATATATGTTTTTGCATGTGACGATGAGTATGAAGATAATAAGACAGTGATGGCATTTTTCTTGATAGTTTTGAAGTCCCAACATAGATGGTATGTGATAATAATGGCGTTGAAATCCCCACAAAGATGGTTTGTGATAATGATGTTACAGTTCCTACAAAGATGGTGTGTGATTATGATGATTTGTTTAGGTCCCCACAAAGATGGTACAAAGACGGTATGTCATAATGATATTAAAGTCCCCACAGAGATGTTGTATGGTGACATTGATATAAGATTCCCCATGGGCATGGTGTGTGATGTTGGTGATATAAAAGTCCTAATAGAGATGATGTTAAGGTCTCAGCAGATACAAAAGGTGTGCAATAATAGTGACATGGAAGTCTTCAAATATAGAGTGTGTGATAGAAATTATGGTAATGTCCCCTCAGACGTGGTGTGTAATACTGATGTTTATGTAACCACAGAAATGATGTGTGATAATAATGGCGTTGCAATCTCCTGAACGATTTTGGTGATTATGATCTTATAGAACCCACAGAGCTGGTGTGTACGTATGATGATTTAAGATCCCCAGAGTAATGGTGAGTGATAATAATGATGTTGAAGACCCCCACTGAGATTTTGTATGATGATACTAATGTTCTGATGTTAACATCCCCATAGGCATTCTGTGTGATGTAGGTCAGATACAATTCCCAACAGAGATTATGATGATGTTAAGTTCCCCGAAGAGAAAGTGTGTGATTAATGATGTTACAGTCCCCATAGAGTTGGTGTGTGAGATTATGAAACGAAGGTCCCCCCACCGACAGTGTGTGATAATAATGATGTTGAAGTCCCCATATAGTTTAGTGTGTGATCATAATGATCTTAAAGTCCCCATAGACACAATGTGTCATATAATGATGTTAAAGACCCTCCACAGACATGTACAACTGTGATTCTGATGTTAACATCCCCAAAGAGATGCTGTCTTATTTTGGTGATATTAAAGTCCCTATACAAAATATTATATTAATTAAGTACCCACAGAGATGATGTATTATAATAACAATGTTACAGTCCTCTCAGACATGGTGTATGAGATTGATGTTTATGTCCCCACCGAAATTATGTGTGATAATAATGATTTTGGGATCTCACAAAATATGCTGTGTCATAATGTTGTTTCAGTACAAAGAGAGATGATGTGTAAATATGATCATGATTTCAAGGTCTGAAAAAAAAATTGTGTGTAATAATAATGTTAAAGACACCATAGAGATGGTGTGCGATAATATTGATGTCCTTACACAGAATATGATGTTGACAGGGCCCCACAGAGGTGTTGCAATAATGATGTTACAGTCACCATAGAGATGATGTGTGATTATGAGGATTTTAAGGTCCCCAGAGAGATACTGAGTTATAATAATGATGTTAAAATACTTCACAAGATGTTGTGTGATAATAATGATGTGAAAGTGCCCACAGGGATGGTGTGTGATGGGGGCAATGTTAAACTCCACACAGAGATTGTTTATGATAGAAATGATGTCTGTGTCCTCAAAAAGATGATGTCTGATGTGATTCTGTTCACAACCTCATGAAAATGCTGTTCAATAATAGCATTGTTCAAACTCCCCAGGCAGGTTTTGTTATATGGATGATGTTGATGTCCCCACAGAAATGATGTGTGATAGTAATAGTGATGATTTTTGGTGATAATGGGAATCAGGTCCCCCACATGAATCTAGCATGATTATGATAATGTCATAATGGTGGTAAAATTAAATTCTGATTGTCCCTGCAATATCAATTTGTTATAATCATGATGTTACACATTCCACATGGATTTTTTGAGGAATGGAAGTACTTTCTGTGTCCACAGTAGGGTGGTTTGTAACAAAAGGAAAGAACGGTTCTGGATTTGAAGTCAAGTTTCAGTGGTCCACAGTCACCTAATTATCAAGACCACATCTCCGGCAGCAAGTCAACCGTATCTTCATCTGGGAACTAGCAATGCTGATTTGGATCATCATAGTTGTCTCTCTCTTTATGAGTCATTTGAAATTGAAATAAAGATAAAATAATATCTCCCAAACTGTAAAAAAAAAACATAAGAATGTACCTATTTCCTCTCAATGTTCAGCTAAACCTATGAAGTTGTATATTTTCAAGCCAATATGAGAACTTAACCAGCTACCTTGCTCTTGATAAACCCATGCTCTAACTTCTGGATTATTGGTGTTCCCTTAATGAAGCACTGCTTTTTAGATTATGGCATTGCTGTGAAACATGTAATGGATCTGCGTACTAGCAGGGCTGTTTGGGATAAGCATAGGTGTTTGTCTCACTCTATGAGTCATTTGTAATGGACATGAAGATAACATGCTATATGAACTTGATTCAGGAATTTTACCTGAGACAGATGCAGCGTGCAGCTGTGAAAGTATATGGGATAGACCTGAAAGATAAAAAATATCAAGGCTTACTACCACATAAGAGAAATACGCCAGTCACAAGGTCAAAGTTACAATTGTTTTTATTAGCAAGTGGTCACTTGGTTCTCACACCCCACAAAGTGTGCAAGAAGACACTGTGAGATGAGAGACTACTGAACATTCCACAAGCATACATATTTATACAAATTCTTCACAGCCTTGGACACATCGTCCAGCCCTTCTTCATATGATACATAACCTAGGGGTTGTGACCTAACTTCATAACTAATTCATATTTAAACAACATTGCATAGTTTGCTGTTTACCATCAAACAATTCACATGTTTTCCAAATGCAAGACGCAAGGTAACATTCCTCATTTTACTCGCTGATATTTGTCTGCCATTTGTTCTTCAACTTAAAGTCAGTTAGTTCCAAGGAGAGAAAACGAGGATTTCTGCAGAAAAGCACATTCAGCTATTCATTATTCTACTTTACTGTTTGAACAGGGAAGGCACTGTTGGGACAGATGGCATCTAAATTATTGATTAGTACAGCTTTTGTTTAGCTCCAATGTTCTTCAGTGCAGGATAAACAATCCACCTTTCCACCTTAGCAGCTTCAACATTCTAATCTAAGTTAAGATCATAAAGCAGCACAAAGTTCATCTTGCTCAGTTGAAGCCGAAATTCAACTTCTGAAAATGGAACCAAAAGCAGGAAGCGATCAAAATGGTGGACAACTCAAAATGGTGGCGTAGTCAGCCTGTTTCAGGTTCAATCAATGCAATATTACAGTGTGATGCGAATGTGCTTAGGCCAACATTTACTATCAGGCGGTATTATAGAAAATACATTTTCACAATGTCATGAGTACTGGCCAAGGACCCACTTTTACACCTCTCTCACCCCTAGCAAGGGGTGACATATGGAGAGGACAGTTGGGGGCAATCTGGGTGGGAGCCTGGCATGCAAAGAACTCCTTTCTGGTCCAAGACCCATGCTGCACTCCTTAGGAAAACCCATAATCCAAGCTTAGTTAGTTGTACTTGCCAGTTCCTGTTACTGGATGCTGTGTGCCAACCAGGAACTAGCAGCACGCTCTAATCTCTGAGCGTGGCTGCCTTTATAAGCCATGCCCAGAGACCGGCCCGTGCTTCGCGTGTTCTCTGTTGCTGAATGAACACGCTTACTGCCGTTCGGATCCAGCGTTCCTGTTCTTCGTACCTACCTGTTACTTCTGCAGCATCTCGTCTTCCGACACTGATGCAGCAGCTCCTAGGAAGAAGAGAACAAAGAAAGCAGTACGTTTGCGCTGCTGTTTGCCCCTCCTCCCGCGCTGCAAGGATTAAGCTTCCTTACCTCAGAAGCCACCTCAGCGCAGCTGGAACCACTCCTCTTCTTCATGTTAACCCAAAGACTCCTGGAAAGAGACACAAAAAGACATCACTTACCTGAACTGTCTGAATCCCAGTGGAGTAAATGGGCATCCCACACTGGCTGCTGTGAGAAATTTCACTTGGAACTTGAACTGAATCCACACCTGCTAGCATCTGAACTCTTACCTGCACTGGTAGATTACCTGAACCGCCTTGGTTCCAAGTGGAGTAACTGGGCACCGCATCCTGACCAGTGAGAGAACTTTCTATTGGAACTCGAGCCAAACCCACAGCAGCGAACCTGCCAGCAAAATCACTTCCCACCACAAGCAGCACCTCTGCAGATGCAGGATGGAGAGCACACCAAACCAATAAAGAAGGTGAGACACGCTCTAGTCAGGCAGACACCATTTCTGGGAAGAGGGGTGTAGGAGGGAGGGGTAATTATCTGGGAACCCACTTATTCCTCCTTCTTTCGACAGATCTACCTCCCAACTAGTCAGAATCAGCAAGAAGCAGGGAAGGGAATCGGAGGACCCCAACGCTCCCGCAGAGACCCAGGTGATCGTGACACACAAACCCTCCTTTTGGCCTAAGCCAAGAGCATTATTCAAACATTAGCATCATCCAAGGACCAAGTATCATCATCAGAACATCCTGAATCATCATTTTCATAAACATTGATTGCCATGAATTCCTTTATGGTGACATCCTGCATTACCAAAGCATTAGTAACATTTTTCCTGTGGAATTGTATTAGTTTCTAGTTTACCAATGGCTTGTGCACAGCTTCCCCCTATTACGGAACAAAATGGCAGGAATGCACTGTATGCAACAACAAAAAAACAGTGCAATGCCAAGGATCACCATCAGAAATGCAAATATTTTCTAGCCCCAAGTTCGTAACAGGTCCCAGAACCATGTGCCAACCCAGCAGTCTGTCTTATTCAAAATGGCATGTGTGGCATTCATAATCATCAAGAGGGTGTTGTTATTATAACCCCCTCTATTCGGATGTACCGAGGACCAATACTACGCAAATGCACATATGGTGGAGACATGATAGATTGACTTGCAGTCGGCAATAGAGTATCAAGTGGATGCATACTTCTCAAATACCAAAATACAACTGTCAATATAATTGCAATACCAGCTGTTATTGTGATCAGTATCCATTTAGTCCTAGGGGACCGACAGGACCATCATCTGTAAAACAGTCAGTGTCATCATTAGTACATGTGGCCGCAAACACGAGCATAGTTTCTCAGTGTCCATCAAGAAGCCTCACTGTTAGGCTTTTTCTTTTCAGTTCATCCATTGGTGACACTTCACCATGTGGTCAATCTTGCTTGAAGGTCACTTTGCCGGTACTTGCCTCTTGTCGTATGCAGAATTGGAATGACGAGGGACTGGCTCAATGTTGGTTTCTTGTGGGTTTCTTGTGGGTGCAGAATCCTAGCCACACTTTCCTATTCTATTACATTAATGTAATGTCAAGCCCTAAATCTAAATCTTGTTTCGTGGTCGCAGTTGTACCTTGAAACTCCAGGTACAGTATGGTCAGAGAACAACACGTCGTCACTCTCTGAAAAGGATGAAGAAGCAACTTCAGTCGATGATGAAGAAAAGAAATGAAGAAGCTGCAGTCTACCCGGCACCACGGGCTCAGGAAGCAATTTTGTAGCACCCTCAATCTCCTTGGTATTGATCAAAAGTGGCTCACTTGGAGCGTCAATTTCCTTCTCATCCCCTTTATCATACGGCAAAGGTAGAGGAATTATTTTCACATGCGTCGCGTGAATCCAGTGTCGTTTGCCATTTACTCGAACAGCTGTTTGGGTAGCCAAAAGGATCTGTAGGGCCCTTCCAGTGAGGTGCAAGGCAGGTGCCCCTCTCAAAATTCTTCACCAAGACCCACTCGCCGGGTCAACCCTAATATTTTACAGGGAGGGCTGCTCGTACCTGTTGGTAAATCAAACGCAAGTTTTGAGTCAACTGATCACAATAATCAGACAAAACCGGATATTCAATGTCCCTCAATCATTTTGGTCTCAGTGCATTCCATACATTGGCTGGTCTCCCGATGACAATCTCATAGGTGGAGAGCCCTGTCCTTGACTGTGCAGTCCTAATCTAACTGTTAACAAATCTTCCAAGCACATATGTGTGTTGGGCCATGAGCAATGGTGACTATAACAGTAACATAGGCGTTGGGCAGCATCCATCTCTGTTTCTCATTGTCCACCCAACAACCCTCATCATCTAGACTCGCTGGACCCTCAGCCCACTGTTTGATTTCTTCTGGAGTAGCTTCGGCCTAAATTTCTTTTACACTGCTAATCCCTTCCTCTATCATGCAAGTATCAGTGACCCATCTCGCTGAATCGAGCATATACATTTTAGAGTACAGATCAGTAGTAGTCTGTTTAGCTACACTATCAGCAAAAGCGCTTCCTTTTCCCACATCGTCCATCACTTTCTGGTGTGCGGCGCACTTCATTATTGCTAGTTGCGTAGGAAGCACAAGTGCTGATAGCAATTGAACTATAGGAGTGCCATGTTGAATTTTAGTTTCATGTGATGTCAAGAATCCACTTTCAGCCCATAGTCAGCCAAAATTATGAAAGACCCCAAATGCATACTGGCTACTTGTATATATGTTTACACTAAGCCCTTCAGAAATTTCACAAGCTCTAGTTAAGGCAATAATCTCTGCAGCTTGTGCAGAATTATGCGGAATTTGTTTGCTCTCTTCAACAGTGTTTAATGTGGTTATCGCATAAGCAGCGGTGGACGTACCATACGGTAGCTTAAAACAGGAGCCATCAAAAAATAGCTCCCCTTGTGGACTCTTTAAGGGTGTATCAGTTAAATTAATTCTGCCCTTGGTTTCTTGTTCTGTAACATAAAAGCAATCATGTGACATCTTGTGACTGCAGTCTGTCTCTTGTGAAGAAGGCAAAAGTTCAGCCGGATTCAATGAACAACATCTCTTAATTTGGATATGCGGTGCAAATAGAATCAGCTTGTACCTTGTTAGTCGAGCTGATGTGAGATGTTGAGTCTGCATTCTGTTTAATAGAATGTCTACGGAGTGGGGTACCATCACGGTTAAAGAGTGACCAAAAACCATAACCTCACTTTGTTTTACAAATGAAGCAGCAGCAGCTACAGCACTCAAACATCTTGGCAAAGTGCATGCAACAGGGTCTAATGTGGATGAAAAATAACTGCACGGCCTATTCTTACACCCATGTTCCTGTGTCAAAACAGCCAAAGCACAACCGCCACATTCATGCACATACAAAACAAAGCCCTTTTCGTAACACAATGCAGCCTTAAGCAAATCAAAAGCATTCTGGTAATCCATGTTCCATGGTAAAGGCAAAGAAATGTCCTTCTTTGTCAATGCCAACATAGATTTTATCAAGAACTAAACATTTTGAATCCACTGTCTACAATATGAAGCCATGCCAATTAAAGCTCTGATCTCCTTCTGTGTATTTGGAACAGACATATCAGAGATGCTTTGTATCCATTCAGGTGTCAGCCTTCTCCCCTCTTTCAACAGGAGATAGCCCAGATAGGCAACCTCATGTCAACAATACTGACATTTCTTCAACTAAGCCTTATGCCCATGCTCTGCTAAATTGATGAGTAGCAACACGGTGCCCTCCTTGCAAGCATATTCAGAATCAGTAGCTGGAAGTAGATCATCTACGTATTGCAGCAACGTACACGTGGAAGACAACTCAAGCATATCAAGCTGTTGTTTCAATGCTCTAGTGTAAATACTTGGACTCTCAGTGTACCCTTGTGGAACACGCGTGAACGTGAACGAGCGTCCCCCTAGGGTGAACACAAACAAATATCTGCTGTCAACATGCACAGGAATACTAAAGAAAGTATTTTTTCAAATCCACAACACAATGTGTAGACGTGGCTGGAATCATAGTCAGAATACTGGTGACATCGGGCACAATTGGGAACTGTGGAGCAACCACCTTATTAATTGCATGCAAATCATTAATGAAATGGAAAGGAAGCACATTATCCCCTTTCTTGTGAACTGGCAAAATCGGGCTATTACACACGCTCCCCACAGTTTCTTCAATCACACCTCGGTGTATGAAATCTGAAACAATACTTTTAAGGCCTGTTCACCTTCAACCGAAATCTTGTACTGCAGGATACGCGGTAATTTAACACCTAGTTTCAAACAATTTTTACCGGCTCAAACTGTAAAATTCCAACGTCATTTCATTCACTGCCCATAAACATGTGGGAACCTTATTTAATTAAGTTGGTAGAGGCATAGACAAAAATTGTGGAACAGAAGTTTGTTGGGGCGAAATCGTTAAGTACACTACATCTGGAGAACAGTAAATCACAGCATTCAATTTCTTCAACAAATTCAATCGCAACAAGTTATTGCCACAATTTGTCATCAATAGAAATGGACAAGAATCAGTGAATGGTCCCAGTGAAATTGGTACTGGCCAAGAGATTGGACTAACCACTGGCGCACCAGAGAACCCTACAGAAATGTTGCTCTGCCTTGACAGTGGAATATCTGGAACCCGCATATGATCAATAGAACACTTCTGTGCCCCTGTATCTGTTAAAAGGAGATGTTCCCTATTCCCCACCTTCATTTCAACATAGGGCTCTTTCTGATCGAAGGGAATAGGTATTGGTTCCAGACCCTGTTTCGGGCTATCCTAATGGAACAGTATATCGTCAGATATAAAATCTTCAGAAAAATAGGCATTCGAAGGATTATCAAAATTATTCCCACTATTAACATTTTGTTGCTGATTATCTTGTGGTGGTGCCTGTTTGTTCTGTGCAAACTGATTTCTACCAGGACCCCCTATCCCAGGATGGCCTCTGTTTTGTCTACCCATGGCGCCATACGTGCTATTCGATCTGTGCTGAAGGAACGGGCATTGTGCTTGCCAATAACCCTCTTGCCTACAGCATGCACATTGGTTTATATGCACGGAACCCAGTTGTGCGCCACCTTGTGGCGCAAATTGGTCTCTAGACTGTGTATTCCCAACTCTCACTCCTCTTGCTATTTGCTGTAATAACACTCTAATCTTCAAATCGCCCTTCATCTTTTCCATCTGCTCTTTCTCCAAATTAACCCTCTTTTCATAATACTGGGCCATATTTAATACTTCAGATTGTGATTTTACTTGCCATGCACTCTCAGAAGTCATAATCTGTGATTGGATTTCAGGCAACAATACACGCACAAACTTGTCCACAAACAACCTCTTTTCGGGCTCCGTACTTAAATCTTCACCACTAAAATCCAAAAATACTTGCTCAAATCTGTTAAAATATTCTGTTGCTCCCTCTGACTTCCCTTGCATGCAAGCTGAAAGCTTACCCATATAATTCTCTTTTCAGGTACCAAAGTTTTTAATTTAGTCACTAATCTATCTGGTAACATCAGTATCACCTGTGGCGATTTCTCGCCGGCTTTCCTTTCCCCATCTGCTTGTACTAAGGCATCCCATGTATCACCCATCCCTGCCTGATCATCTACAGTTCTGATCTTCTTCCATAAATCAGCAGGAAGGATCACGGGAAACAACACATCTATATCACCCAGCATGAAAACTGATGAATGCAAGACAGATTCTATTTCTTTGTAAAATCCTGTTGGATTCTTCCTAATATCTGGAACTGATTGCTTAATGGTATTCACTTCCTATCTAGAAAACAGGACATGTACAAACTGTGAGATGTAATGTGCTTGAATAGTGGAGGCAGCTGTTCCTGCTGCTGCATCAGCAGTAATCTCTACTTTCGGAACAAATGTTGGAGGAACCTCCCTCATCAGCAATTGTAAAGAAGGCAAATCTGAACATCTATTAAGTGGTAAGGCCAAATCAAGTGGCAAAGAAGTCAATGCAGTATTGGGTGAGAATGCTCTTTTATAAATAACCATCAAATCTGCGGGACAACATACCTTTTTCTTCATACTTTCATCCTGTAAATACTCAACCATCACCTGTAACACTTTCCTTTGCATTGCCGGAGCATACTGACTAAATGTGTCATGCACTTCAATGGGAGTAATTGAAACATCCGAAATCCATCTAAGAGCGTCTCTTGTGCAAATGCGCATTTCTTCACTCATTGGTTTCAATGGAGGAAGTAATCGCTTCTGCACATATGAAGCCTGCCGTCCATTTTCATCCATCTGATCTTTCTGTAACCAATCTAGCTCCCTTTTAAACTCAAATACCTTTGTTACATGCTCATATACTTTCGCCGCAGTGTCCCTTGAGCGGGAAAGGGAATTCAAATCCCACAACCCCTCTGGGACATTCGTGGCTGTCAAATCATTCCATCTCTCACCTAAATACGTTCCCATCCGCTCTATCAAAATGTTCTGTTCAGGAATATCCCCTTGGTCAGAAATTGCAACCAAATCAGCCGATTCATCACCCTCTTCTATGTACTTCTCAGCCCATGTATACAATTCTTTCTTTCTGTCTTTAGTTATTGTGCTACAAGTCACTATTCAAGAATCAGCTCCCACCCCTTCAACCACTACAGGTTGAGCAGAACCACCTGGCACAAAGAGAGCTCATACAAATCTTGTTCAGTAGGCGGAGGAAGAAATACTGCTGCCGGTACAGATGGAAATATTGAAATGGCAACTGTTGGCACGGGTGCAGATGCAGGAAGAGGAACAACAATGGGAGGAATAAAAGCAGGAGGAGGCACATAAGGAGGTTGTGCAGTTGGGTCAGTACCTGAATTAATTCTATGCTCATTCAATAATGTGTTGATTAACTCGTCTGATGCATGCAAATCCTGAGAGGGATATATCTTTTGCATTTCTAGTTGGAAAGCCCTATGCATACCTCTAATGGATTCTGACTGTTTCTGCTGATCATGCAACAATGCTTTCTCAGCATTCGTCATGTGTCTACGCACATGCTTTTCTCTACTTTTGATAAGCTGCATAGCATCCTTCCTCCAATCCCTAAGGGCATCAAATGCTGCAGGCCCAGCCTTTTTTCTCAACAATACAGATTCCAAATGCTCTAAGCGAGCAATATCAAAACCACCCTAATCTGGCCACTGAAGGTTGGGAACATGTCTGGTCTGTCTGTGCCAAATAGCATTAAATATGATAGCTCCCAGGCCATGCTTACAATACATTTGATAAGCCGGCAAACCTTCGGGTGGCGCTGGTTGGCCATGTTTCAAAGAATGTCTTTCCCTGCAGAAAAATACTGCGAAGCAGGATGACAATTTCCCAAGCATAGTTAAATCACAATTTTACCTGGCGACGTTTGTATTTGCTAACACAACACTTACAACCAAATAAATATCAGGACTTTTATGAATCGGGAAACGACTCACCTGATTTCAACCAACAAAGGTCCAAACAGACATCAAACATCGTGGCTGGTGCTTTCGTCAACTAAGCCTCGACATGGGGATGTGATGCCCTCTAAACGCGGTCCAATGTCCAGGTATTAGCTGTGCAGTACTGCGGAGGAATCGTGTCTCACTTTGCAGGGTGCCCTGTCACTCTCCGATCCCAGTCCGGTGGCCTCGTCTTCGTCCAAGCGATGTTGCATCAATCCTGAGGGTCCCTATTCGGGCACCATCTGAAAGATTAAAAAACACAAAGGCTTACTACCACATAATAAAAATATGCCAGTCACCAGGTCAAAGTTACAATTGTATTTATTAGCAAGTGGCCACTTGGTTCTCAACACCCCACAATATGTGCAAGCAGACACCGTGAGATGAGAGACTACTGAACATTCCACAAGTACACGTATTTATACACATTCTTCACAGCCTTGGACACTTCGTCCAGCCCCTCTTCATGTAATACATAACCTAGTGTTTGTGACCTAACTACATAACTAATTCATATTTAAACATCATTGCATAGTTTGCTGTTTTCCATCAAACAATTCACATGTTTTCCAAATACAAGGCACAAGGTAACATTCCTCATTTTACTCGCTTATATTTGTCTACCATTTGTTCTTGAGCTTAAAGTCAGTTAGTTCCAAGGAGAGAAAACAAGGATTTCTGCAGAAAAGCACATTCAGCTATTCATTATTCTACTTTACTGTTTGAACAGAGGAAGCACTGTTGGGACAGATGGCATCTAAATTACTGATTAGTACAGCTTTTGTTTAGCTGCAATGTTCTTCAGTGCAGGATAAACAATCCACCTTAGCAGCTTCAACATTCTGATCTAAGTTAAGTTAGCAGCACAAAGTTCATCTTGCTCTGTTGAAGCCGAAAACACAAGTTCTGAAAAATGGAACAGAAAGCAGGATGCGATCAAAATGGTGGACAACTCAAAATGGCGGCGTAGTCAGCCTGTTTCAGGTTCATTCAATGTGATATTACAGTGTGATGCGAATGTGCTTAGGCCAACATTTACTATCAGGCGGTATTATAGAAAATACATTTTCACAATGTCATGAGTACTAGCCAGGGACCCACTTTTACACCTCTCTCACCCCTAGCAAGGGGTGACATATGGAGAAGACAGTTGGGGGCAATCTGGATGGGAGCCTGGCATGCAAAGAACTCCTTTCTGGTCCAAGACCCATACCGCACTCCTTAGGAAAACCCATAATCCAATCTTAGTTAGTTGTACTTGCCAGTTCCTGTTACTGGATGCTGCGTGCCAACCAGGTAGTAGAAAGTTCATCTTGCTCTGTTAAAGCTGAAAACATAAGTTCTGACCATGGAACAGAAAGCAGGGGGTGATCAAAATTGTGGACAACTCAAAATGCCGACGTAGTCAGCCTGTTTCAGGTTCATTCGAAGCGATATTACAGTGTGATGCGAATGTGCTTAGGCCCACATTTACTATCAGGCGGTATTATAGAAAATACATTTTCACAGACCGAACAGGAATTTATGATATTTGGCACTTGAGAAACCGTTTGAAAAGGGGCCCACCACATAGGAAACCGTTTGAACATATTAGGTCTCGCTAGGGCTCAACCCTTGTTACTAGATTGCGTGGAAGCTAATAGTATTGAAGGAACTTAATTAGAAATTGAGGAAGCATCACAGTTGATGGTGATTTGGATACTGCCGTGTCAATTTTGGGCTACTATTCCAGTCTAAAACAAGGCAATTATGGAATGATTGTGATTTTGTCTTAAGAAAGCCCACTGGGGCATAAAGGATGGCCACACAGTCGGAAATTTCCATTATGGTATATTGTGTGCTTTCAATAATTGTGCAACTTTAAACTCAGTGCATTTGATGCCATTAATATGTGGGAGTGCTGAATTCCCGGCATATACATTATTTAATTCATTTGAGCAAATCAGGATGTCACTATAATAACAACGCACCTAAGTTTATTTTGTTTTTTTGTGTTCGAACTAAATGCAATATTGGTTTATTCATTATATATATATATATATATATATATATATATATATATATATATATATATATATATATATATATATATATATATATATATATAGAGAGAGAGAGAGAGAGAGAGAGAGATATCTTTTTTCTGTATATGGTTGTTTTCCTGACATTTTCTTGATATACAATCTAGGGAATTGGGGCGTGGCTAGGCAGCATGCCATGCGGTCGTGTCTGCCGTGAGCTCTGATACAGGGCACCCGAAGTGATAGATATCGGCAACGTAAGGCATCTGTTTCCCTCCATTTCAATAACCTACAATATCTTGGAATATGCAGCGACCCGGTGGAGTAAATTGCAGCAGGAATAGCAGCGGAACACTAACATTTGCTGGTAGATACACCACCATCTACATGAGCAATATGGCGGCATCCGCCAGTGAAGAACAGATGGCGATCTTTTTCGGGAAAGGTGAGTGGGCATGTCAATGCCATAGAACACTGTTAGGGAGAATTCTCTGTTTAGGCTGAATTTCCTAACCTAATGAGTCCCCCAGCAGCTTTGCTGGATTTCTGGAGTTAGTTTTTTTCCATCCTGCCAAGAGTGAGACTCTTTTTCTCCCACTCTTGGACATGAATGTGGTTAATTCCTTTGAATGTCAATGTGTTCTATGGGCTATGGGGTCTTTTACTCCATAGGGTCTCATATGTTTTTCTATGTGTGTTACACCGCACCCTCCGTGCCGTAACACTGGGGCGTCCTAGAGGATCCCCACCATAGACTCCATACCCTGGGACTGACTACTGTCTCCCAGGGCATGTAAAGTCACCATTGGCTTTACTAGACCTAAATTTACTAACAGAACTAGTACAAACCATCCTATTGTGGACGTACTAGTAGGGGTAATTCGATTACCCCTGGGTCTGTTATTCGAGGGGGCACTGCCCTGTCCCGCCTCGTCGAGTTTTGGCTGGTGGCAGTGGAAACTACTTGTCATATTCGACCCCGAATATAACCCTATGGGATTCTTCCCATTGTTGGAGGTTAATACTTTTTCTCGTTAATCTCTAACATACCACCGGTTTATTTATCTTAAATAAATCTATCGGTTGGTATTTTCTGCCAGAACTCGGTTTTTAAAATGGCGTCTGTGTTCGTCTCTGTGACTCCTAAACAAAAGGTTGAGCCCTTTGTTCCACTTTTGGCGGGCTTCTGCACAGAGGCCCTCCAAAGTGGTGCCATTCTGTCTGGGTACCACAGGGGGTGCGGGAGGGGATTTAGGCACCCTGGACTGAGTTGCCTTGCCAACTCAAGTCGCACTCTGGTGTGATTGGCCCAAGTGGTGAGCCACCCCGCTCACCACTTAGCATGTTTTGATTGACAGCTAGGCTGAATGAATGGGGGTTTTCTGCATAAAAGCAGGGCTTTTGGGACTGGATCTTCAGAAGTCGCCACAGGACCTAAGAATCCGACGAGGATAAAGCTGAGCCAACCTGCAACTATGACACCTCCGTTGAAGCCCGGCTGAACCGACTTACCACTTCCCAACGACAGAGGAGATCTCCAAGCTGGAGAGTCTCTTCCCCTGACTGGTGGGAACAACCAGTCCCCTTTGCTTTTTCTTCGCTTCCAGGGCGTAGTGGTCGAATGGCCCATGCTGAGCACCCCGGCAACTGGATAGCCACTAACCCGTACCACAACCAAAAGGTGGTGCCTTCTGACGGAGCACTCCGTGGCTGGTCTCTTCCCTGGTGGTGCAACGATCTTCAACTTTCCTTCGACGACGAGATCATCTCTTCTCTTGGCAAAGCCCCGACTTGCATCCACCACCAGGAACAACTGCCCCCGCCGGAGCTGTCTCTCCACATACAAGGTACTGTGTCCGTCTGGCTTCCCTTGTGTCGGTTAGCGTGAGGTGTCTTAATCCTCGCCTCTCCATTGGGTCCCCTCCAAGCCTTCTTAACTTTCTGTTCTGAACTGGTCCAATCTTTCTGTGACAATTTGCGCCAAAGACTCGAAGTGCATTTCCACTGTGATACTTTTTGGGACATATCGCCTTGCCTCTCTCCGAGTGGGCCTGGCCTCTGAACTTTGCGATCTACAGTAGACCCTGTATTACTTGCCTTGCATTTCTTCGTAAAAGTGTTGGTACCGAGTTGATTTCATACCCTGCCTTTTCTCTCCCGTCCTAACGAATACTAGAGTGCCATCTAGGTTAAAGCATTCACCTCTGTCTGCAAATAAGTGGTGCCGTTGAACCTAGACTTGTCGAACTATTGTTAGGGGGATTTATTTACTTATAGTAATTGTAATTGAAGTTGTTTGCCGTATTAGTGCCAGTGTGTTTTTCATAGATGTGTTTTTATAAATAAATAACTATATATCTTTACAACGAAGCTCTGTTCCGTGTTTGCTTGTTCTACTGTGTAAATTGCCCTATTTTGTATACTCCACATACTGCCTAACTCTTCTTGAGGGAAGTCTGACTGCTCAGCCACAGCTACCAAGTGAATCTGTGTGGTACAGACTGCTACCAAGTGGGTTTACTGCCAAACACCTGTAGTCCTAAATCTTTTGCAGTGGTCCCAGAGGGAACTGCACAGGTTTCCGCCTAACAAACACCCCCGCTGTTAAGCTTGGCGGCCACATGCCCCTTGACCCCCGTGTAAGTGGAAAGCTACAGAGCGGATGGGTTGCCACGCTCTGTCTCCCAGCGATCTACCAGCGGATGCCTAAAGGTCAAACAGCAGCCATGTGAAGCGGCGAAGGTGAGGGGCGGGAGACAGAACGGCCTGGGGGCGGTGGACTCGGTATTGCCCCACTACCTTGCTCCCATAAAACAGATTCCTCACGGCTGCAGCACCGGGCAGAGAGAAGTACAGCGGAGGCAGGCTGTGGTGGGACAGCAAGGAAGAGAGCGAAGTAATGAGCGTCGGCTCGCTGGCTAACAAGAGATACAGCTCTCTCTCTCTCCCCACCGTCACCCCGCCTGACATTATAATCTGCTGGACCCATATGCAATTGAAAGTGGTATTTCACTAACAACTGGAAGCCCACTATGGGGGAAATCTTTATCATTCTGCCCCCACTCCCTGTCGCCTATACCTTTTAGGCTCCACAAATGAGGTGACATGCGATCCGCCCTGCTGTGCCATCAGTTCCCTCTTGCAGCATGCTGGAAAATGAATTAAGGCAATAAAAGCTTTCCTTGCCAGCCAAGTTGAAGACGAGGTGAGAGCCACCCCTAGCCCCTGGAATGCTGTAGCTTCAGCCTCAAGACATGTGGACAGGGCACCGAGGTGGCACCACAAGAAAGCAAGAAAGTGCCCGCAAAACACCACCATAGTGGGTCACTGCCAGCCTCGGCAATCTAGGATGGGGAGAAGCTTCTCCACTTGGGTAATCCACCCCTTCTCATAACAACATGGCAGACGTCCCCTGGCCATCACTTTGTATCACGACGAAACGCTGCCAGCTCTCTGGGAAACCCACAAACAGACCCTTGGCAATGCCCAATCAGCAGGAAGGGCAAAACCGAACGACATGACAGCTTTTCTAACATCTCAAACAGCCACAGAGTCACGAATGCAGGCAGTAAAGGCTGATATTCACTAAGCCCCAGCGGCCTCAATGGCTCCAGACTCGACACTGTCCAAAGGCAATCTTGAAGAAATGCTAAAGAGCCTTAAGCAACACATTACCCAAGAAACAAAGCTGGAGCTCAAGACCTCCAAGGATTCCCGTGCCCGCTCGATTGCTGACCTGAGCACACATCTCATGGGCCTTGAACCAGAGGCAATGACCTGGAAAACATAACAAATGGGAACAGTCACTAAGAGAGTGGGGATTATCGAAGAGCACCTGGAGGACATTTGGGTGAAACAGGCAGATCTTGAAAATAAGTTGAGAAGGAACAATGTCAGCCTGCGGGAAGTCTCCCCCGACACATCTCAGGTCAGGAACTATGTAAGTGCTCTGTTCAGGACTCTGCTGGGCCTATCCGCTTCAGAAGAAATGGTCCTAGACAGAACCCATTTTGTCTATTCTTCTGCTCAACAGAGGCGTAATCTGCTTCTGGATGTTCTCTCCCGTGTGCACTTTTTTCACCAGAAGGAAGAAATTATGACAGCGGCTAGAAAATCAGAACCAGTGCAGTTCTGAGGGGCAACCCTAAAATTATTCCAAGATCTCGCCCCATAAACCTTTGTGAGAGGCAAACGCCTGCCAAAGGTAACGGCATGGATACAGGCTAAAAAGATTTGCTACAAATGGGGGTTCCTATGTAAGCTGAATTTTGATCGCCACAACCAACATTACACCATCACTTCAGAGGAGGAAGCAAAGGAACTGATGCTTGAAACCAGCAACGCAGCCACTTCAGGAGCAGATGACCCGGGCTCTTCAGACCTGGACCCTACGCCAAAGAATAAAAGGAGGAGGCCCAGGGGTTGGAAGCGACTGGGGCAGACCCCACAGGAAACGGAAACCATGGAATCCGCCGAAAGCCCAGTAAATCCCTGGTGAGCCTGGTCACCTCTAAACTTTAATATTATGACAGGCAACTCTGATTCTTCGGAGTGGCAAAGATTATGACATACATGAACTAAAGACTGCAGGGGAAAGCATACTAATTGGGAGGTGATCCTTGCACCAGGCTGCTTGGACAGCAACTGTATTACAACAGGAGGCAGAGAGTACGAGACACGACAGTGCTCGGGTGCCCTGGGCAGATTACGCCTACAATGGGTAATGTTTGTCAATGGTAGCCAAGAAACTGAGGGCCCTAGGAGGCTCTCTTACAATTTTCTTTATGTATTTTTCTTTTTCTCTGAATTTTGTCAAGTTTCACATGTATTTCACCACAACGCCTATCCTATGATCTTGTACGCAACTTGCCACACACTTGGTACTGGTTAGCATCTGGCTTTCGCCAGCAATCTTTAAATTGACACCCCGGCCATATCATTATGCCTCTCACCACCGATCTGCAGCACACCATCTGCACATGGGAGGGTGGGAATGGGGAAACCCAGAAATGGCCCTTCTCCTGAAGGGAAAAGTCTTTTTAGCATTTTACAAATGCTTGAGCGACCCTGTAATGGCGACCCCAGACGTTAAGTGCCTCACCCTAAGTGTTCAAGGCTTAAATTCCCCCCTGAAATGTAAAGCATTGTTTCATAGAATGGCCACTCTAGACTCCTCACTATTGTTTCTTCATGACACCCACCTCCAGCTCACGGATGAATTCCGCCTTAATAGCAAACTTTACCCTACAAAATTATGCAGGTACAGTGGCAAGAAGAAGCGCAGGGTCGCCATTCTAGTGTGCAAGGGTACCCTATCTAAAAATGCTGAGGATGCTGCGGGGTGGAGAGGGGAGGTTTATCTTGGTAGTAGCAATGCTTAATGGGAGCAAGGTAATCTTGATTTCGCTATATGCACCAAACTCCCACCAGGAATTATTCTTTGCCTCATTATCTAAGACAATAGAAGAGCATGCAGAGGGAGAACTGATCCTGGGGTAAACTTTAAAGCAGTGGTAAATCCCCTAGTGGATAAATCATTACCCCCAATTACCAATGACAAAAAAATGATTTTAGCGCTTACCACACTACTACGCGAGCACTCATTGATAGAGGCATGGCGATTTTTCCATCAGGAGGAGCGGGACTACACCTTCTTTTCAGCTATTCACATGGGGTTCTATAGAATGCATATGTTCCTGATTTCTGATTCCCTCATACCCCAGTCAATCGTCATCAAGGTTCTCCCAAAAGCGCTGTCAGATCATGCTCCAGTAATGCTCACACTAACCCCCCCTCCCCCGCAGGCGATTTCCACCCCTCCAGGCCACCCTGGCAGCTAAATGAATTTCTACTGGAAGACCCCTTATTTCGATCCCAAATCTCGGATGCCACAAATCTATATTTTAGCGAAAATGACACCAGCAAAGTGGGATACGACATAGTGTGGGATATGGGAAATACAGTGATTAGGGGCCACATCATTGACCAAGCTGCAGCAAGGGGAAGGGTCAGGAAACGGGCACAAGCCCAGCTGGAGGGAGAAATCCAAAGACATGAGGCCATACACAAGGGAAAGGGATTGAAGTGCCCCTTCCCGGATCTGCGCATAGTGAGGAAAGTGTTAGAAGCACACCACATGGGATGAGCAGCATATTCTATGTTGCTCACAAAGCAACACTTCTATACGAAAGGGAACAAAGCTAATAAACTATTAGCGTCAAAATTAAAAAACAATCAAAGCAAAATCGAATAGAAAGCCTACGAGATGCCAATGGTGGATGTGTTTCCTCGGAAGAGGGTAAATTCAGAATTGTTGAGGACTTTTTCAGGCAACACGCCACCCCCCATATCGCTGACCCACAAGCCACTCAGGAGTTTATACTCAAAGCACACTTACCACAGGCCCACACATTTTCCTCGATCCTCTGGAGGAACCCATATCTGGCCAAGAAGTTGAACTCGCTATTAAATCCCTCCCCCTTGGGAAAGCCCCGACGGCTTCACGAATAAATTCTACAAAAACTTCAGAGTAGACCTGATACCCCACCTCACAAAAATGTTTAACTCCTCTGCGTAGGACGCAGGGTCAGATACACAGTCTATGGCACGATCGGCCACAACACTGATTCTGAAGCTGGGGAAAGACCCCACAGAATGCACATCCTACCACCCAATCACCCTACTCAATACAGATGCGAAAATCTGTAGTAAAATCATAGCCCGCCGTCTTGGAGAGGTTGTCCCAACATTAATAGACAAAGATCAAACAGGTTTCATTCAAAATCGCTCAGCACACGACAACATCTGCCACATAATCGATCTGATAGCCTTAGCCCCCAGAATCCCTAGCAGGCTTTCGCTCTTATCCCTAGATGCTCATAGAGATTTTGATAGCATGTCTTGGGAATACCTGAAATTAGTCTTAAAAGGATTCGGCTTTGGCCCAAGATTCACTAGACTAATCCTCTCGCACTTCCATATCCCATCCACCCATGAATGGGTCAACTCGCAATGGTCTACTCCTATAGCCATAGCTAAGAGAACCAGACAGGGCTGCCCCCTATTTCCATTGGTATTTGCATTGGCAATGGAACCCTTAGCACAGCAGATCAGCCTTCTTCCAAACATCTAATGCTTCTAATATGGGGGACATTGCCATAAACTCGCTTTATACATGGATGATGTGCTCTGCTTTCTGAACAACGCACTCAGCTCCCTCCCTACCTTCGCGGACCTATTGACCCAATTTACAGTGGCCTCCGGTTTTGCGGTGAACCCTACATAATCAGTGGGCATTGGTCTATCGGAATTGCCCACCACTCTGGCTACCCTTCAGAGTGCATTTCCTTACCGCTGAGTGACCACAGACATCCCCTTCTTGGGAATACGACTGACCCCAACATATACAGGGCTACTGAAGGCTAATATTCCCGATCTCCTGAAGGAAGCCAAGGACTGGCTCCAGTGGTGGGTCTCGCAAGAGATATCATGGCTCGGTTGCGTCAGTGCAGTCAAAATGTCTCTCCTCCCAAGGCTTCTATACGCTTTTCATGCTCTCCCAGTAATGATCCCAGAACGCGATCTTCTTGAGCTACAAAAGGCAATAGATCAATTTGTGAGGCGAGGCAAAAAACCCAGACTCCCTCGAAAGCTCCTTACAAGAGGGAAAATGCAAGGTGGCCTGGGGCTCCCCTCAATTCCTTGATACTACCGAGCAGCCCAAGTAGCTGTAATGCTGAACTGGGTGGATACAACTGAACCCCCCAAATGGTGGGATATTGAACAGGCAGCAACCCTGTCCCCATAAAGTATCTTCCATTCCTTCCAGGTGACACGTGCAAGCAACAAGAGCCCATGCTACCCACCACACTAACAACACTGCAGTGCTGGGACAAGGCCTCTGCGCAACAAGGGTTTGTGACGGGCCTTGGCCCTCTATCGCTAGTCACTCAAAACCCGTCCTTTACCCCTGGCCTCCATGCCAGTTCCTTTCAGCTCTGGTCGCCGGACGAACCCTTAAGATTGTGAAACTTATAGAAGACCACAAACCACTGACCTTTGAACAATGTAAAGAGAAATTTTAACTCCTGGAAACTGAATGATTGCGATATATACAGCTTTGCCACTGGTTGACCAATCCGGCTGTAAAACAGGCAGCCTTTAGAGCTCACAGTCCTTGAGGGACAGCAGGCTCATAGAATAGTCACCTGCTATCGTCTCCTAGAAAACACTTCATGGGAAGAGAAACTCCCTTATATGATGGCGTGGGAGAGAGTATTGGGGGTAGAGATATTTAGGGAATCCTGGCAAAGGATATGGTTTAGAGCCCAGAAGATCTCCCTCTGTACCACCGTGAAAGAGGGGGCCCTTAAACTTTGTTTTCATTGGTACCTATCCCCACATCGACTCCATGCAATGAATCCTGATTATCCAGACACATGCTGGCATTGTTGTGTGGGAAGAGGCGACCTAGCCCACCTGTGGTGGCACTGCCCAACCATACAATACTTCTGGCTGCAGATACTATCCAAGATCAAAGACGTCACTGGCGCCTTGCTCCCCATGGATCCATACATCCTACTACTGGGCGACGTGCCCGAAGACGGATCCTTCCTGATGTCTGGCCCCGGAGCTGAGTTGATCTCACAACTGCTCTCGGCAGCCCGAATCACAGAGGTGCTTTTTCGAAGGACAAAGAGGGACCGCACATAGCGTACTGGTGGGTCAAGGTTTGGGAATTACTAGAGATGGAAAAGCTCACAGCCATGGTAGAGGGGAAACTGCCTAACTTTTCACGCATATGCAGCCCATTTTTGAACTATGTGGCAGATAGGGAACAGATGTTTTTTCTGCCAAGACTTCTGAAATACCTTTTGAATCCATGATGACTGGCATGATGTACTTGATTACTGACATGATGTAGTGGCGTTGTACTGTTTCCTTTTTTCTTTTTTGGGGGGTTTTTGTTTTTGTTTTTTAGCCGTTTTGAGCGGAACAGGTACATAGTTACAAGTTTAAAAAATGAAATTTCGATGTCATGACATATTTTTATGACTTCATTATGTTTTTGTTTTACTAGCTGTAACTCATATTGATCGAGATTTCAATAAAAATTACATGTTACACGTGTAATGGATGAAAAAGCACTTGGGAACCAGCATTGCAGGTTTGGATAAACATATGTTTTACTCTCTATGAGTGAATTGTATTGGAAATAAAGAGAAAAAGATATATTAGTAAAAACTTAATGGGCCTCATTACAAGTTTGCTGGTCCGGTAACAATGGTACCAGTAAGATTGCTGGTACCATTGTTATCGGAGCTGCAAAATACGAGTCCTGCTCGCAGGTGCCTTCCCGCTCAGCAGGTCAGACTTGGCGGGCGTACCTGCACCCGCGAGCAGACACTGCCGTTAGCACAGGCACCATTTTGAATGGTGCCAATGCTACCGGACTTCCCATTGAGCCCTATTGGGATCAATGGGAATGGGGAGTTAAAGTTTTTGGCCCTGTATTTCCCTGTTGCCAGGGGCTGGAAAAATGTGCAAGTTTGGCGGCAGCCTGCCGGTTTTACCATAAAGGCTACCGCCAAACTTGCACTTATGCACTCCCAATGCAGAGATCAACCTGAGCTACTAAGCCTTTTTTTGGAAATCATTGCTTTTTGTATTATCAAATAGCTGTGAAACGTGTAATGGATGGAGAAGCATCTTTGAACCAGTAAGACAGGTTGGGATAAACATGCTTTACTCTCTACGAGTCATTTGTTTTGGAAATAAAGAGAACAGTATACATTAATAATAGTAAAACACATTAAAACTGAAATGGGCACCAAATCCCTCCCAATGTACAGCACAAACTATGAGCTTGCCTATGTTAAGGCCAATGTTTGGATTTGAACCAGCCATTGGTAAACCAACGCACTAACCTCTGGGCAACTGGTGTTCCTATTGGAAGTTATTGCTTTTTGCACTATGACATTGGTGACACTTGTGGAATGGATGACGAGATCTGGGACTAGCAAGGCAGGTTGGGATAAACATGGGTGTTGCTCTCTCTCTCTATGAGTCACTTGCAATGGAACTAAAGAGAACATTATATATTCATAGCATCATCAGCATGTTTAGTTGGATACAATATCCACCAAGCTAGCACATTATACACGCAATTAACATCATTACACGTACACATTCCAACGTTAAAATGCAGTCTTCAATATAAGACCAATTCCGTTACACGTGTATTACCTCAACAAAGCCCATGTCACATAAGGAGAATCAGCAGAGAGAAGAAAAAATAAGGCGGGAAAATATGAATTGCAGTAAAAAAACATAAAAACTGAAATACTATTTCCTCACAATGTACATCTCAACTCACAAGTTTGTGTATTTTTAAGCCAAATAAGTCGACCTGAACTAATCAGGGCCTGCAGACCACTGATCTCCCCTAGCAACTGTCTCATCCTAGCCAGAGCACTCATTCAATCTAAACTGGATTACTGTAATAGCCTCTATGTAGGTGCCAACAAAACAGTAATCAATAAATTGCAAGTTTTACAAAATAACGCACTCCGTGCCGCCCTCAATATTCCTAGAAGGGAACACATCTCCGCCACCAGAACTGCCTGCAAATGGTTGTCCATCCAACAGAAAATTGACTTGAAAACCATATGCCTTACTTACAAAGCCCTCAATCATCTTGCCCCACCCTACCTCTCGAACAAATTTACACTAAGACAGAACACTAGAACCACCAGATCGTCCAACTCATTACAACTCACAGTTCCCAAATACTCCCTCAAAAGAGCTGGAGGATCCAGCTTCCCAACTTTGGCATCACAACTCTGGAATTCCATCCCACTGGATATTAAATCTACACCTACTTTCCAACCCTTCAGAACTAAGGTCATTTCCTGGTTAACCAACAAATAACTGTCCTACCACATATGTATGCACTCCGAATGTCCAATTTTATGTATATTGTTTGAATACTATTATCTATGCCCTATCAATACTGTACTATTGTCTTTTACCTGTAACCTGATGTTCAAAGCGCATATATACCCCCGGGTCAAGAGCGCTATATAAATAAATAAACAAACAAACAAACAAACAACATCCTTGCTGTGGGAAAACCCAAAATGTAACGTTCGAGCTACTGGTGCTCCCGGTAACAAGCGCGGCTTTATGCATTGTGACATATTTCTCAAAGGTGTACTGGCTAAAGAGGCCTCTGGGAACTAGCAAGGCTGGTTGGGATAAACATAATTTATGCTCACTCTCTATGAGTCATGTGTAATGCAAATAAAGATAAAAATAACATATCCATGAGTAAAACAAATTAAAAACTGAAATGTGTACCCATTTCCTCCGAATGTACAGATCCACCCATGAGGTTGCATATCTTCAAGCCAATGAATCCATACATGAATCTCGGGGTTACTGGGGCAGCTTTTAGCAAGCATTGCTTTTTGTATTATGGCAAAACTGTCCAATGGGTAATGGATGAAGATACACATGGGATCTAGCAAGGCTGATTTGGATAAACATAGGTGTTGCTCTCCCTTTATGAGCCATTTGTCATGGAAATAAAGATAAAATAATATATGGATAAGAGTAGAAAACATACAAACTGCAAACATTCCCTCTCAATGCACAGCTCAAACTCTGAGGTTGTTTTTCCTCTCTCTATATACACCTCAGCCTATAAAGGTGTGCATTTTCAAGCAAGTTATTGGTTCTGAACCAGTAACCTTTCCAGTGATAAACCCACACTCTAACATCTGGGCTACTAGAACTGCATTAAAATAGCATTGCTGTTTGCATTGTGACTTAGCTGTCCAAGGTGCAATGGATGAAGATGCATTTGGGAACTAACAAGGCGGTTGGGATCAACACAGGTTTTGCTCTCTCTATGAGTCATTTGTAATAGAAATAAAGATTACATGATACACCCATAACAGTAGTGTGCCTATTTTCTCCCAATGTACAGTTCAACCTACGAGGTTTTCCTTTTTCAAGCCAATCAGAGGACTTGAACCATAAACGTTGCTGTTAGCAAACCCATACTCTAACGTTTGGGTTAATGGGGAATTCCTTTCAAAAGCATTAATTTTTTCGCACCATGAATAATCTATCATACCGTTCCTCTCTTACCTACAATTTCTTGCTGTGTAATAAACACCACCAGGTGAACTGAAACTTCCTGGCCGTGGCCACTAAATAAGGTATGCTGTGGTGTGATAACACCCAGGAACCAGAGGAAGAAAGGATGACACCGAAGAGCGATACGTGGATTCTCTATATTCTTTTAAGTACTGATGTGGAGAGCGGCGCCGCACCTCCATCATCCTGCTCGCTCTGTGCCAACTACCAGGTGTGGTGTAGATTGAAACCCTCACCTGGCACGGTGTGGGGAGGCACGCAGCGATAAAGGCAACATTTCGACCTCGGCTGCCCGACCCAGCTCCCACCAGGAGTGTACCTCCTGGGGTTGAGGGAATTTAAAGACAACTGTAGGCTGCAAAGCTGTTCCCAGCCTGCCCCAGCCTTACCTGGCTCCACCCATCGCTTCCTGGCCACCCCTCCCGGAGGAGTGGAGGCAACCTTAGGGCCAGAGGAGCAGCCCACTAGGCTGGCTGCGGCTCTGCAGCTTCTTATAAAACTCTCCCTGCAAGGCCCAAGAAGAATACAAACCCACGACTACACACTCAACCCAAGAAGATGGAGTAATGAGGCTCAAGCCTCGGTATCCAAAAATCACTGCTGATGGATAGAAATGCATCAGCAAGAAGAAGAAAAAGCGCCTTGCTCCCTGGCCCAGCCTACACATAAGTGCAGCGGTAGGTATAATGTTCGCAGTTTAATAAAGTAATATTCTGTTAACATTCAGTTCATTTAACGTGTTTCTACTTCTGAAGCACCTTTGCTTCAGGACACCAACGCCATGCCTTGATGCAAGATTGTATTGCAGGCAGAGCCTATTTTCTGCATGCTTTAAAGGCGATTATGCGCCTCAAATTTATCCACATTTCATCAGTAAAAAATCTGCTGCTCCTCGGGTGCTCTGTTTCGTTACCACACCAGCGGACTGCTGCTGTAAAATAACGTCACAAAAAGAGTAATTGTCGGTACAGTTTGAAGCTGACAATGACTCTTTTATATGGCAAACTAAGTCGAGCCATGCTCACACGTCTTCAAAGGGGTGGTCCAGTGAATTATGTCACAGAGGATCCAACCAGAGATCCTCAAACAAAGGGACTTTGAGGACTCTATTGCCGGCAATTGTTGCTGCATGCGTGAGTGAAGGCAGGTGAAAGGATCTTTTGTGATTAGATGGCCCCTTTAAGTGGATCAGTCGCCCGAACACAGAGTGCGTCCCAGTTCTTGAGATCTATCGCCGGCCGCGTCATGAAAGAGAACAACATACGCTCAGTGGTGTCCAGGGGCACCTTTGCGGTCTGATCCTGGAATCAGGTACACACACCGAGGCACAGCTGTGGCCGATAAGAATCATACACCTGCGCTGCATGGAGCTTGAACAAAGCATTCAGCTCGATGAAAAGCATGCCTCACTTGGCCGGGTTCCCTGAGTAGCTGATGGCTCTGACCGGTTGGAGAGCAGCGTCACAGCAGAATGAAACAACTCTGGTCTAGTCACTCACAAAAAATGATGGAAAACGCGTCCCTTATCATTTGAACAGCATGGTCTTCTGGCCCAGCATGGCTGTTTAATTAATAACAGGCACTAATATAAGACCTCAAGTAAAACGTTAACGAACGATGCAAATGGGTATTTTTTTTATCACCAAAAGTATATATTTATATAGGCTTACATTTGTGGAGGGATGGATGCATAGATAGATAGATAGATAGATAGACAGCAAACAGTTGAATGTAGGAGTATGTAAATGGATGAGTTGCATGGTCTCCAGAGCACCAACAAACCATGCGGATGGCAGTAGAGCATGGTATGAAACTCAATAACATGGATGGATGGGTGGATGGATGGCTGAATGAATGGGTGAGTGAGAGTATATGTTAAGGTATCAGAGGGTGGATGGAAGGGCTTTCTGGGAGGGTGGATGAATAGTTGGATGGGCGAGAGAATCGATGAGTGAGAGAACGGGCTGATGAATGGGTGAGTGCGTGGAAAGGTTGTGAATGGATTAATGAGAGGAATTGTGAGTTTATGTGTTTATTGGTAATAAAGTCCATAGGAGACATGATTAGGAATAATGGACATAAGGCAACATCAAACACACACATACAAAACTGCCACAGACACATTCAAATGTTGAAACACAATTGTGTGGAAGCAAACACTGGCTCATAAAACGCATGCATGTATGTATGCAAACAATGACATACAAATACAAGATTCACTTCACACAAAGACCTAGTAGAACATGGACCATAGCAGTAGTAGCAAACAGAAGAGGTAGAAAAGAGACTCTGATCTGAATATAAAACAAGTTGTGATCATCTGAGAGCCTCTGGAGACCAAAGTGCCTACATTAAACTACTATCACTACTCTAATACTGCTCGGAAGATGTACGCATGTTGTTTCAACTTTCAAGCAATCCTCTAATTATTAAGCAGCAATGAAAAGAAACAATCCTGAAATGCATTGCTGAGCGACATAATTAAAGTATGCATTTGTTAGATGCAATCTTTGTGCAAGAGAGCTAAATCAATCTCTTGCCAGACTTAAAAAGGCGATCTGCTAATTAAGCTAGAAAAGCATTTCTTTAAGGTAACTGTAATTTACTTTCTGCATATTTTAAGGGTAATAACCGAAGAAGTCCCATACTGGAGGTTACACAACACTGAAACACAAAGTTCTCTGTTAGGTGGAGCAAGAAGTAACTGCATAAATGGACACAAAAAAGTAATACTTCTGAGATACAAAATGAAAGCACAAAGAGGAGGTACAAAAATCATTTAAGATACAATCGGGGATCAAAAATGTATTTTTCCAACTGCAGCATTTTAGAGTGAAGGACCGGATTCTAAAGTTTCAAATTTTTTATTGTAATTTTCGATATATATCTTCCCCCTTCCCGTCTCGTGCGTATATAATGTCCTTGCGTTGTTTATCTTATATTTTGGTTGTTACCTAATTGTGATAGATATGATTACGTTAATGCCTCGGAGTTAATCATAGGGATTGGTCGCTTATTGAGGGCGCCCATTTTTAGCTAATTCTTTAGGTTTAATCGCATGTTGCTACATTGTGAGGGTTGTTCCTTTTGACTTCCCTTTGGGGCTTAGTGATGGTTTGGATCAATACGGTCCAGACAGCTTTCCTTGTTGTCCTTAAAGAAATTAAGAAATTGTTGATTTTCTTCTTTTCTGGTAATTACTTGTGCATGTTCTCCAATCAATGCTATGATTTTGATCATTGCCATGATTTTTTGTGTACCTTAATGTGAGTTCTGTATGATTTGTGGCCTCGTTTGTTTTAGATTGTACAAAGCACTTATTACTTTTTTGTTCTGTAAAAGTGTTTAAGCAGTTTCTAATCAAGTTCACCGGCTATTGTTTACCCCTAGGAAGTATACGCCCCGTGAAGATGATCTGGTACCAACATTATAAATATACTTCTTGCATTGATATAATATCTGAAATCTGATCCTGCAGTCTTTACATTCATGCAAAATACAGCTTTGGATGTTTGAAGAAAGGAAGTTTAGAATGACTATTTGAATGAGGAAGTGTTGAATATCTATATATTTGCATCAGATTTATCACTAAAAATATTCATAAGAATAATTTTTCTTCAATCTACTGTTCATTACAACCCCTGAAATATTTGTATACGAGATTTGCATTCATATGACTCCACTCGCTTTCCTATGCGTGTTCTAACAGCCGCTATATATGGTATATTGTAGCCGCAGCATATGTTACAAGAATATTGCAAGTCACTGCGGAGCTCCATGAACAAATAGTGGGACGAGACTGGACTGTTTTATGATGTAAAATAGGTGTTAGCATACAGAATAGGTTCTTGTTCACCTGTGTAAATATCTACCGGGTGCTAAGTGGTGAAGGGGGGGAGGGGAAGGGAAGGGAATCACCCTAAACCAATGGAAATGCTCGGAGCGTGGGCTTTCCTTGGTTAATAGTTTACGGCGCTGCCAGGCTGCTAACAAGCTTTATTGTTGAAGGGTGTGTTCCACTACATTGCCGAAAGGAATCAGATAGAGTCAGTGCCCGGATGTGCGATGTTCCTGAGTGACCTTTGAAGAATGCAGGCTTTACCCAGGTAGCACTTATGAAAGGGTCAACCTGTACTATTCAGGAAGATGTGGAGGTACTGTGCCAGCTGACAGAAGGACCAACAGGCGGCCATTTATCGGTGAGTGTAAGGACACAAGAGGAGAAAAGAATTGGGGAATTAAGAGCAAGAGCTGTCACCTTAAGGACCCAATCTGCGTGCCTTATTCAATAGGGAGCTGTGTTAGCTCTGCATCTACATCTATTCTCTTTTCCATGAAATTATTCTTTAATCACTTTTTTTCAGTTTCCTCCCACAGGCAGATGAAGCATATCTCATAGGTCAACGCAAAAGAGGGTCACCACTGAATGTCTGCCCCTTATGAATAATGAATAGACATTGCCCATCTGGTGAATACCTTGGTGATTTCTGGAATAGTTACTCACGCCTTCAAACTAGGGAGAGTAGTACCCCAACTTAATAAACCTTCCCTAGATCCAAGTAATCCTTGCAATCTCTGCACCATCGCTCTGTTACTTTTTCTTTCCAGGGTATCAGACCAAGCTTTAACCAGTGATCTGCAAAGTCACCCCGTTCACAACAGGATAGATTTCTACCCATTCCACTAATGGATGATCGTCTTTTTGTGGTAGATGGTGGGCTTATGGCAGCTGTAGAGCTGCTTAGAGCTTAGAGGGAGGATAGCTCAGCGGCAACATGCTTGCCTTTTAAACAAGACAACACAAAGCAACAAAGGTTTGATCCCGGGTCCGTGCTTAGAAACCTCTGGGTATTAAGCGTGTTATAAATACACAACTAATTCATATTCCTGTAACAGTGCCTCGATACCCCGGGCTGTGTGAGCGCTTTAAAAATGCAAAATAAAATAAAGAGGTACTAGAGCTATTGTCTCCTTTTACACACCAATGACCATCGAATCCTTCTTGTCAGATTAAGCTAGGTAGGTGTCACAAACATGCCCGTCCTTTGGCTGCAATCTTTTTTGACAGGAAGATCACTGGACATTATGATCTGAGCTGTTGGATCTGAACCCCTGCCTAGAGGCTGTGGGGTTCACCAGGGTTGCCCCTCCCCCAAATCCTTTTAAAGCGTGTCTGCAGCGTTTGGCCAGACACATCCTGTAGCCCATGTTTAGTATTTACTCCTGCATTGATGTCAGACAGATTCTGCTAGGACAGGACGCAAGTGTGGAAGTCGTTGACTCAAGATTCCTGGGATATCTGTTAGTTGTGAGTGTATTGAGTCTAACTGACTAAAGCTGATCTCTGATAAACTAGAATTGTTAGTTGGATCCTAACCTAATATTTGGGGTGACCCCTTCAGGGCCTTCTGTGATCAGCTTGATGTCTGCCCCTACACTAGTAGTTAAAAACCCAGTAGTTATAACGAACCACACATTGTCACAGGTCCACCAGATAAATGCTGTGTGTAGACATATTTGTATCATCTTAACGTGCTCTGTAAGATCCTTCCCTTTTCTCACCCCTGACATTCATACCTCAGTGGTATCTCCTAGGCTGAACTACCATAATTATATATATCTGGGATGTCTAGCATATTAGATCAGATGTCTGCAAATATTACAGAAAGCAGAAGCCTGCTTTGTGTCAGGTATTCAGAAGTTTGATAGTGTCTCAATGGTCCTGTATCAACTCCACTGGGTCCTAATATATTTCCAGATTCACTTTAATACCCTTGTGACTTCTATGGCACATTGTACCAAACAAAGGTTAGTACCCTCTTTTCTAAACTGCTTTTTCTGCAGGTAGAGCTCCAGCCTTATTGGCCATCCCAGACACTTTGCTCAAGTACATCTCTCCTATTGAGGCCCCTTCATTTCCATGGGCAAAATAGGGTGGATGAACACTCTGTTCCCTGCCCTCTTGGATGGAAGTCTCTTGCTCTCAGACTGGGTGCTAACCCCAATCACCTGTGCATCAAACTTGGCCTGAAGACCCACCATCCTTACTCACCTGTCCCTGATCCGTGGCCTGGGAGTTTGTGTCCACTGACCGTTTAGCATCCAAGAAACACTTTGGTAAACACAGGATCAGCATAACATAGCACAAATTCACGAGGCAGTAGTCACCCTCATTAGGAATGTCCAAACCTGGTTTACAAAAATACATCTCAATGGATTTCTCCCTCAGATTACCCCTGGCATCAAATTAATTAGACTCACCTTTGATGGGGATCTCTGCTTCAAGGATCACACCTCCAAAGGATCAAAAACAGCTTGGTACTATTTGACCACATCATGCTTTCACTTTAATAGGACACCACGTCCTTATTAGCTTTGGGTGCAGAATGGCCTTCATCACCTACAAGGCCATGTCCACCATGCACCCTCATACCTAGCTGAAAAGCTCACCTTCTGCAGAGGACGATGCAGCATAAGAACCAATCCCATTGCCAGGATGGAAATTAAGACATGACAGGAAGAAATAACTAAGCAAGCATTCCCATGCGATGCACAATAACTCACTCGTTCACATCTGGACTGCATTCCAGGAACAAACTGAAGACTCCGCCGTCCCAAAAAAAACCCATTAGCTGCTAATCACTGGGTCCTGGTTGCCATCTCTATCCTCATCCTCTGCTCTTCCTACCATTTCCCCTTTTTCTGTATGCCTACTGTGTACCTACTGTGCCTTTAGATACTGCAACCTGGGGTGGGGCAAATATTTTGAAACATGAGTCCACAATGCTTCACCATTGACTATGCTGTTTAAAACTGATGGCAATGTAGTTCAAACAATCTGGGGAGCCATAGATTGTATACCCCTTCTTTACACCAATGTACACTTCTGATATGCTATAAAATTCATTTTAAAGGGGTTATAAAACGTACTTCAGTGATACCTTTTCTTTCTGCTGGTGTCACCACTTTATAAGGTGAGTTGGTGCAGCCCTCTAAAAATCCCATGCAGACCACACAGGAGAGAAACTGTCAGGATCGCTGATTATGTCTGAACTCCATTACTGTATGTCTGTCTGTCTATATACACAGGTATACTTTGTTAAAAACTCATCCAAATCAATGTGATAATATTCAACCTGGTCTAATATTATTACACTGCCTTTTCTTATTTTAGGTTTCCAATTAAAAAGACGTTGAGCCAAGTAGATAGCCTATCTGGGGTAAGTGCCTTGAAGGCTTACTAAAACGGGTCAGACCAAGTAACAACACCTTAACGAGGTAAGGAATGTGAATTAAAAACAGAACTGTTCAAGTTCAGCTCTCAAATGTGTTGGGGTGAAATAACCATATTTCGATCATATAGTGCTTTAGGCCAGATTCCAAATGTTCCAATCATGGTGTCATCATTACCCAGCTGAATGGTGCTCAGAGGGCAAGTAGCAGACGAGGCCCATCTAGGATTTGTACCTATGTCCGTCCTGCAATATGAACACCAAAGTCAGGGATGAGTGCTTAACTGGATGAGATATTTTGAAATCTGCAAAAACATCCCATTTAAAAACGCCTGAGAACTGAATTATTAATTTTGTTTTTTTCACTGGTGGATTGATCTACAAGCCTCCCTTCTCTGCATGGTATTTGCTCCTTTATCTCTTTATTATTTAATTATTTGTTTCAGGGATTAAATATAGCACCAGACAGAGCGTTACTGTGAGGCCAGTGTAGTTTGATAGCGTATCATGCATGAATTGGTTTAGAGAGTACATATGTATCAGAAACCAATTACATCATCTGTGAGGATGCCTGTTATTGTGGTGGGGTGCACAACAGTTTTGCTCCAGCATTAAAATTAGAGCTTACTGGGAAATAGGAATTTGTTATGATCTCCAAGTTCTGCACAGAGTCTGTCAGTTTCAGGTAAATCCTCTTTATTGATATGTCACTCTGATACAATGTCATACTATATGGCAGTTGTGATAAGGACTTGTAGAGAAGAAGCTAAGTACCCCCATCTCAATCACCTCGCCCATCTTGCCTACATGTTGGGAACCAGAGTGTGAGACACAAGCAGTACAAGTGAAAATACTGATACCGAGGAGAATCCTGGAGGCAATGTTCCCATTGAGAAAACATACCTGCATACGAGACAGTATGATGGCCATTTGAATGAAATCCTGGACGAAGCAGGACCAATGAATGATGAAGACGAATGGTGACGTCATACAGAGTCGAGCTGATGTACATAGAAGAGATGCAGAGACTAGAGAATGCTGATATTGTAATGAGGAACCAATAGCGGCCAATACGGAACAGAACAAGAGGGAGGGGGAGAGCCTATGAACACACCAGACCATATAATGACAAGTTTAAGAGACACGCGGGAACAAGTAAAAGCCCAGACTACATGTCCCAGAATACACCACCAATCAACTATCACACCGGACAATACAAATATAAGAGACACAAGAGAAAAGACACAAACAACATATCCCAGAATTCCCCAACGGATACATAATCAAAACAAAAGCCAGAAAATGGGAATAGAAATCAGACAAGGAAGACGAAAAACCATGTTTCCATATAATGGGGGCTCCAGGCAGGCGGGGGTTAAATGCAAAGCTAACTCTGTGAAGTTGAAGCTGGGAAGAGATGAATTAGCCTCAGGTGTAAGGAGCCCAGGGCTGGGAACGCCTAACGCTAATTACTGGGGAGGAGACTCAACAGGGTTAAAAGCATCAGAAAACAGCTCAACTTGTCTCTCGTTTTGCAGGAGCGGAAGAAGGCTGACAGATTGGACTCGGAATGGTGCGAGGACAGTACCCCGTATCGGTGGGGGTATTAGAGGAAAAAGGAAAACTCACTGGAGTATACCGTACCGGACCTGTGGTCAAATCCGACTGCACAGCAGATGAAGACGCCTGAGTCCCAACGGCGGAAAAAGGGAAGTTTGGTTATTTACTGAAGTCCAGCCAAGGCCAGTGTGGAAAGGCTGGCTCCGAGCACCAGCCGCAGAGCTTGAACAGAAAAGGCTCTGAACCATTCGGAAGTGTTGAGTAAATGCTTGGGGCTGAATATTGCTCCTTTGAACAAGAAAGGCTGCCATTCCTGTGTTCTCCGTATTTTGAACTGCATTCCTTTGTGAACAAGCAATATTGCAATCCTTGAGTTTTGTCTTTTGAGCAACCTGGAAGACCCTTTATTTTGGTTTTGTTGCGATGAACGCTAATTGAAGTTAGTTGGATAAAGAGAAGTCCGGGTGCAAAATCATTTAACCTCTGGTGAGCTGTAAGAAATAAATACTATTGGGTAACATACCTCCTTGTCTCTGGCTCACTACTTTACAGTGGGGGCACAGCGGTGGGATTCACAGAGACACGTCTACCATGGAGGCAGTCATAAAGGCATTGGCTGAGGGGCAACAACAGTTACAACAACTAGTGCAAGTGCAAGATCATCAGGCCCAAGCAGACCGACAAGCCCTGCAACAGGCTCTACAGGTACAAACTGCAGCACAAGAGCAGGGCAGGGAAGCCCTGAGGATCCTTGGGGAATCAGTAGCGGCACAGAGGTCACATCCAGCCATTCCACCGACTGTGCTTCAAAAATTCCAGGCGGGAGACGATCCCAGTTTCTTCTTTGTAAATTTTGAAAGAATAGCTCGAGCAGCGCAATGGCCCCAGGACCGATGGTCTTTCTTTCTGGCGCCCCTTCTTACGGGAGTGATGCAAGGAGCCTATCAGGCGGCCAATCCTAATGGGGACACCCCATATGCCGACATCAAGAAGTCCGTACTGGAGAGGCTAGGAATGGACGATGAATCATATAGGCTCCAATTCCGAGAAAACCGACTAAAAACCAGCGAAAGCCCAAGGCAGTTGTTTTATCGAGTACAAGACCTAACAGAGAAATGGTTACAGACCAATACAGCCACAATGGGGCAAATAAAAGAGAAGATAATGCTTGAGCAGTTTATTGAAGCCTTACCAGGGCCCATCCAGAGGTGGGTTAAGCAACATCACCACTTGACCCTGTCGGAAGCTATTGATGTAGCCACGGCATACCAAAAAGCTGGAATCCCTCGCAGTGCTACAACAATACCAGCAAGACACCACCATGATATACCTTCCTTGCGCAGTAACAACCGAGGAGGCGCCCCGGAGCCGAGAACAAGACCTGAACTGAAAACTAATAACGGCTCCAACCTAATGAAAGGACAGACGCCCCAATGCTTTAAGTTTGGAGAATGGGGGCACATTGCCCGGTTTTGTGCCAAGAGAAACAAAACCGAACCCATGGAAATAGGGAACTTCCAACCGCATGGAAATCGGAAGAAGCTGCCATATGTGATAGAGGAAACAGTGGATGGACATCCACAACAAGCTATGATGGATAGCGGAAGTCGACAGACGGCCATACAACCACATGTGAACAAACCTGATCCAGGACAGGTGAGATCTATTGACATTAAATGTGTACATGGGGATATTAAAGGGTACCCAAAAAAAGAAGTGGTATTAGGGTTACAGGGGAAGGAACTACCGGTTAAAGTGGCCATTATCCCTATCCTACCCGCTCCCGTCCTAATAGGAACAGACATTCCTGAGTTTGATCAATGGTTAAAGGAAGCCCCTTTTTCACAAACGGAGATAAGAGGAAGGGATATAAGGGGAAAACTCACAAAAACCCAGAAAAGGAAGAATAAACAGAGTGGGGAAAAAGAAGAGGATATTGCTCTCATAAACTAGCGAGTGGGGGATCATCTGGCATCCTTCCGGACTGAATCAGGTCTAGACGAAACCCTAAAACGAGCCCGAGAACAAGCATTAAAGAAAGAGGAAAACCCAGCTACCACTCCATACTTCAAGGAGAAACAAGGATTATATTATAGGGTGACACGAGGAACAAATAACGAAGAAAAGGAACAACTGTTGGTTCCCCAGTCCTATAGAAAAATGCTGATTCAACTAGCACATGATCATTCCACTGGAGGTCACTTAGCAGAAAACATGACAGGGTAGTGGGTGTTACAGAACTTCTACTGGCCTGGGATATACGCAGATATAGCTAAATATTGCCAGGAGTGTGTCATATGTCAGAAAACGAGCAACCGCACACCAGCCCGAGTACCCATGCAACGAATGCCCCTGATCAAGGAGCCATTTCAGAGGATAGGAATGGACATAGTAGGGCCATTAGAACCCTCTAGTCGAGGATTTAAGTTCCTCCTAGTAATAGTGGATTACGCCACTAGATATCCTGAGGCGTTCCCCTTAAGAGGAACCTCAGCTAAACAGGTGTGCAATGTGCTATTACCCTTCTTTGCTAGGGTGGGAATACCCCTTGAGATCGTGACAGACCAAGGGAGCAATTTCATGTCAGTTGTAATGAAGGAAGTGTGCAAAACCCTGGGTATACATCACCTAAAAACCTCAGTGTACCACCCACAGACAGATGGTTTGGTGGAAAGATATAATAAGACCATTAAACAGATGATAAGGAGAGCCATCAGCCCTAACGGACTGGGGTGGGAACGGGTTTTAACATGGGTGTTAATGGTGCTAAGGGATACACCCCAATCGTCCACAGGGTATTCCCCTTTTGAGCTGTTATTCTGAAGACAACCCAAGTCAGTGCTGGGATTACGAAAGGACAATTGGGAACAACAAGAAGAAACATCCCCCACGGACTTTGTTCACGACTTGAGGGAGCAATTGGGGAAACTGAGGGACTACGCTCAAGAAAACCTGGGTAGAGCCCAAGAAAGGCAAGAAAAGTATTATGACCAAGGAAGCAGACCTAGGACCTTAAATATAGGTGACAAGGTACTGGTACTACTGCCTACCCACACTAACAAAATGCTGGCCCAATGGCACGGGCCACATCAGGTAACCAAAATCCTGGGACCAGTAAACTATGAGGTGGAACAACCCAAACGGAAAAACAAATATCAAAAAAACCACATCAACCTACTCAAGCTGTGGAAAGAAGGAACCCAAAGTGTGCTGTGTTCATCCTTATCAGATATGTCCGTCCCAGAACAATTGGTTCCAAACCAAAATAGTAGCATACAGGATGTGCAATTGGGGGGACAATTGAATGAGAACCAAAAACCAGAATTGTTTGATACATTGAACCCAGTAGCCGAAACCTTTTCAGGTATACCAGGGCGAACACATTTGGCAACCCATGCCATACCAACAGAGGAAGGGAAAACGGTACGCCTTAGACCGTACAGAATTCCGGAGGCAAAACGAGGAGAGATCACCAAAGAAATAGAAGAGATGCTGGCTCTAGGAACCATTGTACCCTCAAAGAGCGTCTGGTGTTCTCCAGTCGTCTTGATGCCAAAACCAGATGGCTCCACCAGGTTCTGTATGGACTTTAGGCAGCTGAATGCCATTTCGAGGTATGAAGCGTATCCAATGCCCAGAATGGTGAGCTCATAGAAAGACTGGGTTCAGCCACATACCTGAGTACCCTAAACGTGACAAAAGGTTATTGGCAGATTCCTTTCGAACCGGCTGACCAGGAGAAAACAGCTTTTGCCACACCCCAGGGCCTGTTCCAATTCACGGTTTTGCCCTTTGCGCTACATGGGGCTCCAGCTACTTTCCAGGCACTAATGGATAAAATACTGAGACCACATGAACGATATGCGGCTGCATATCTAGACGATATTATAATTTTCAGTAAAACGTGGAATGAACATTTATTACATTTAACCCAAGTAATACAGGCGTTAAAAGAAGCCGGTTTACATATTAACCTGAAAAAATCAAAACTGGATGCCCAAACCACAAAATATCTGGGGTATGAGGTTGGAGGTGGTATCGTAGCCCCATTGATAGACAAAATTCAAGCCATCCAAAAGTTGAGAATGCCGGAAACAAGAGAAGAAATTCGAGCCTTTCTAGGGTTCGTAGGATACTACAGGAGGTTCCTGCCTCATTTCTCAACCATAGCAGCCCCCCTGACGGATGCTCTGAAAACAAACTGTCCTCTACAAATCTCCATTGAGGCAAAACAAGCTTTTCAAACGTTAATACAAATGATTTCCTCCAAACCCGTTCTACATTGTCCTCATTTTGCCAAAGAGTTCTATTTGCAAACAGATGCCTCAGGATGTGGATTGGGAGCAGTACTCTCACAGGGTACCGAACAAGACCTATGTCCTGTAGCTTTCATCAGCAGGAAACTACTTCCACATGAGATCCCATATTCTACTCTGGAAAAGGAATGCCTAGCAATCAAGTGGGCAGTAGAGACACTAAGGTATTACCTACTGGGAAGGCGGTTCACCCTCTTTACTGATCATGCTCCACTGAAGTGGTTGGCAACACAGAAAGACTCCAACCATAGAGTCCTACTGTGGTTTTTGACTTTACAACCATACCCCTTCATAACAGTTCACAAACCTGGAAGATATCAATTGGTGGCAGATTATCTATCCAGAGCCATTGACATGCCCGAACGGCATGAGTCTTTGGGGGGAGTATGTAATGAGGAACCAATAGCGGCCAATACGGAACAGAGCAAGAGGGAAGGGGATGAGCCTATGATCACACCAGACCATATAATGACAAGTTTAAGAGACACGCGGGAACAAGTAAAAGCCCAGACTACATGTCAAAGAATGCACCACCAATCAACTATCACACCGGACAATACAAATATAAGAGACACAAGAGAAAAGACACAAACGACATATCCCAGAATGCCCCAACGGATACATAATCAAAAAAAAAGTCAGAAAATGGGAATAGGAATCAGACAAGGAAGACGAAAAACCACGTTTCCATATAATGGGGGCTCCAGGCAGGCGGGGGTTAAATGCAAAGCTAACTCCGTGAAGTTGAAGCTGGGAAGAGATGAATTAGCCTCAGGTGTAAGGAGCCCAGGGCATCAAGAAAGTATTAAAGATAAGTGGGATCTTGGGATCAAGATGAAGAAACTTATGCTACAGAAATGATGAAGATGGCAAGCTGTTTTACATGTGTACTGATGCAAAGAAACACAAGCAGACAAAGTATTCTTTAGGCTAACTAAGTAGTGAATAGATTGCGGCATGTGCCAACATACACATATATATATATATAGAAGCAAATAAAGAATGGATGTTTCCACTACCTGTTATAGCAGAGCTGAGTAAAAGAAGGAATGCCTTGTTTCCAGTGTGTTGCAGTTAAAAACAGTTCATAAACAAGTGAATTACAATGTGAATCTCAGAAAGGCAAGACTGGATGAGCCAAGAAGCCAAGGTCTTATCAGGCTGGAATAAGCTGATATTGGATATGAATCGTGTGAAAGAATGAAACTCCTGTTCAGGAGGCATGAACATTTCTGGGTGAAGCATAAATGGCACAGACATTACATTTGGGGAAAATATGCCAAATACGAGTATGGACATGTGTAGACATTTGCAGAATTTTAGGTGTTATGTTTCTCCTGAAAATGGCAAAATTGTGCCAAAGGGCAACGCAACATCACACAGAATTGGCGTTTGAATTGGCCAATTCCTTGAGAAATATGCAATCTGCATATCTGCTTTTTATGATTGTGACTAGTGTAAATTTGAAGTTTTGTTCCATAACTCATTTTTGGTAAAAACAAAGTAACTGTGGTGAGACAAAGCAAGCCATAAAATGCACACACATAAAATTAGGTCATTTCCCCTGAACCAATCAGCCCAGAGGGAGGTGGGAGGATCAATAGGCTTGCATATCCTAGGATGGGACTAATTCTTGGGTGCTTCTCCCCAGATTGTAAAATCCTCTGATGTCTCTTTGCCTATATAAGGGAGAGACAGAGACAAACACTGGACTCAGTTACTTACCTGCTTCCTGACTGACTCACTGCCTGATTTCCTGACCTGCTGACTCAGACACAAAACCAGATCCAGATCCATGCAGGACCATCTAGATCCAGGCAGAACCACCAATCTAGATGCAGGCATACCCAATAATACAGGCGGAAAAGAGAAGGGGCCACTTATCCCCTTTAGGAGAATCCAGCGACGAGACCCTTTGCCCAGCTGACCCATCCCACTGTCCACAGTGACCAGACCTTGCCAGCTGATCCCATTCCAGAGAGCCCAGATGATCCAGTAACCAGATCTCTTGACCTCGCTGCCCAGTCTCTAGATCCTTGGCCCCGCTGTCCAGAGACCTTGCTGGCTGACCAAATTACCAAACTCAAGCTTGCCTTGTAAGTATTCTACCACCCAGTACCCAAAACTGCACATCCCTTTCATTTACCCTTGCATTCTATTCAAATCCTATAATAATCCCATAAAAACCCTTGTCATTTCCCAAATTGCCAGTATCCTCTGTTTACCCTTTCCTTAGAAGAATCTGTGTAAGTCCATATCTGTTAGCGTATTCCTTTTTATAATCATTGCAGTTATCTGTGTAAGTCCCTAGTATCATCTGAAATAATGTATTCCTTCCTCCATAAGGAGATTCACGGTGAGCTGGTTGTAATTCAAACCCAACCACCTCATGTCAAGTGCCTTTCTTTAAGAATTATAGTCCTTAAAATATAGTCTCAGTAAAACTAGTCATTATGCTGACAAAACCGAATTTGCTGGTGTATTTTGCTTTTCTTTAAAATCTGACTTGCATTTCCCCTATAAAAAAACAACACTATCACCCTATAAAGAGTCATCCCATCCCTCAGTATCCTATTTGTTCTGTGCCTTTGTTTCCCATCCCAAAAAACGATTTCCGACTTTGACTTTTCGTAGCTGTTTGCCAGTTTAAAGCCTGTGTGAAATAAGAAATTGCAATCCTGCCGCATGTGTTTTCCTGTGCATTATTTTCCTCCTAAAATCGATTTTCTCATCTGTGTTCACGTTGCTTTAGTGCCCTGTCAGTAGCCTGTAAGCTTCCTAGTCTCTTTAGTGCAGCCACACAAATTTCTGTACAAGCTATCCTACCGCAAGTGTAAACTGATCTATAAATAACCAGTGAAATATGAGTATGCCATTTTGCTAATTTTTAGGATTTTCATTTTCTTTGCTGGCCTCCCATCTTGGGGTGGTGGGCTGTAGTTTCCTTCCTCAATCTGGCTCCTTGCCACTACGTTCCATCCACAAAGAATTTAGCTAGCAGGTGTTTGGGAGAAGTGTTGCAGGGGGAGTGTGTAACCTGTGTGCCATCTATCATTTTGAAGAAAAGTAATTTTGCTTCTGTGTTCTATTACAGATTTCTGTATATTTTGTTGGGATTTGGAACTAACTGTATTGTGGGAATCTTTTGAATTGCATTGCCACTACTTTGGTGGTTGCTGCCCAAGTATTTCATTGTGCTTGATTTTTCATTTGATGGTAAAATTAATAAATATTTCATTGTTACACACCGGCCTGGTTCATAGTCCATAGCGACACGAGGTATTTTTTAAGGTGGGTGTGAGACAGGTTGGGTGCCTTCCAGTGTAGAATCCGAGAGTCAATCAAGATAAAAGGCGTTTTTATTGTGCACCACATTATTGTCAGTGGAAAGAGTCCCTGGCGGGAGTGTGCCGTGTTCTAAAACCTTTACACTCCCTTACTCACTTGCTGTGTTGCTGAGAACTCTAGCAGAGGTTTCACATAGCAGTTATTACGTAAATCTATAGAACCTCAGACCAAACTACAATGGTAAACACTTCTGCCCTATGTTAGTTAAGTCCCCCAGTTCATCTATCATATCAATTCTGAGAGGTATACCTATTGCATTTGAACTTGGGGGCATACAATCCCCTACGATGCAGATCCTGGAGTGAACCAATGTCAGCATGAATTAATGTCTTGATGCCCCCACCTTTAGACGCGCTCCACCTCTATTCGGTGCACATGCTGACAAACTTTAAAGCCCCATCCCTCTATTACAGATACAGAAAAAACATTATTCCCCTGATCAACCACTCAACTGATTGGCACTAATGTACATTAGGGGCAATGTATTTTCATGAATATATTTAATAATGTATTGCCAAATACATATTGAGTCAAAAATGTAAATAAAATGTAAACAAAATGTTAAATGCTTTGTGTATGTTCTCCCTTTGTCTGTTGCCATGAGCACCTGGAATTAGACTTGTAGAAAATCAAAAAAGGGCCTTTCGCTTCAAATTAGATGCAACTATAGAAATCACTAATCATCTAAATATACAGTACTTTGGAGTGGGTCTGGCCAGAGACCTGCCTCGTGGATCATCCTCAGAACATTAATGAAAATATTGCATGTCAGTGGTATCCTATGATCCTAATTATAGAGTTGGTCATGCCATATAGAGGTGTAAAAAGGCCCCAGCATAGTCCGAGCAGCAGTGCACATCTGCAAAAAGTACAAATCAACATACTTCCTTAGTGTGTGCTCTGTAACTTTTACATTGAAGGGACATTTGTGGTATGTTACACAATATACAATGTTTTTTTCCAGGGCAGGTATGGTATTTCAAACACATATGTATGTATGTAGGCATATATGTATGTGATTTATGATATATATCAGTGAACAACTGTGAAAGATAAGATGGTTGAGTACAGTAGTAATGCTGTGCAATGCACATATTACAGTAGGCCCAGCATGGATAACCTTCAGTGCGATTTCAAGTGGACAGGTTTTCCCTGAACACAAAAGCAAAAGAGACAGCACCAGATAGTAAGGCACTTTCCACAACTGAAGATTGTATGTAAGTGAGGATCCACAACTGTAGACAACTAGGTACTGTAGTTGAGTTTAACATTACAACATATCACTCTTTCTTCCCACTAGAAATAGATGTTCATATGGGTTGATTTAAAGTAGGTGCAGGGTATGTTTCTTGCATTACTGATGAATCAACATCATCTTTTATACATTGCAGTAACAGCACGGACCAACTATCAAAAGAAATAAAGACCTCGAGAGGCGTCAAACAGAGCTGCCCGCAAGCTCCAGCTTTATATAACGCCTACACGGGAGACATTGGAGAACATGAAAACAACGCAAGAGCATTTCTTCCAAAGCTAGGCAACGGCAAAATCAGCCGCTTACTCTATGCAGACGATATCATTCTGCTTGATCAAACAGCCATTGGCCTCCAACGCAGACTCGACGCCTTACAAGAATACACAAGAGAAAACAATCTTGAAATCAATACCAACAAAACAAAAATCATGATTATGGAGAAAGCCCGTAAAGATAAAGAGACTGGACGCTGGCTTATATAAGGAAAAAGGGTGGGAAAAGTTACATCTTTCACATACCTGGGAGTAAATCTCAACTGTAACCCCAAAGAAACAGCAATGCAAGAAACCCTCTGGCTAAAACAAAATGCTTAACAACGCAAACAAAGAAAACTGACAGAAAATACGTTTGCTTTTCCCTGCAACCTGCCATTAATTTCTACAAAGCAAAAGCAATCCAGGCAATCACCTTCGGTACAGAAGCGATGCCAGCAATTCCAGATAGCATATGGTTATGACTGGAGGGGTTCTTCTGGAAAAGAATCCTGAACTTACCATCATCTATGCCGATGGCTTCAGTGAGGAGAGTCTGATTTCCTTAAAAGCAACTGTGCTTCTAAATGGGCTGATGCTCTTCTGCAAAACCCAAATTTCTAAACTCAAATTGTTTGAGATAATTTGAGACAAAAAAAAGAATCTAACAAGATGCTGATAGGGTGGATGCGGGAAAACCGAGTCCTGCTCCAGGAGATTAGAAGCTCGGAGAGAGAGCTTGAAGAAAACCCGAACAAAGTAAAAACCCGATTAAATGCTTGGGACTGGATACAAACACTGCAGGAGGCAGAAAAGAACAAACTAACCCACCACCTACCAGAGAACCTACAAAAGGTCAACGTTACAGTAGAATACCTGGCAAGGTTCCCTACTAAAGGCATTAGATCAACCTTTTTAAGAGCCAGATTAAACTTGCTTAAAAAAAAAAAAGAGATCTTAGCAATATTATGAATCTGAACTACCAACTCATGTCGCTTTTGCAACAGAGAAGACATTGTGGAAACAGTAAGGCACTTACTCTTGACGTGTAAAGGCACAACTACAAACAGACAGATTCACATGGGTCACCTATTCAAAGATTCCTACATCCTCGATGAAACACATTGGTGGAACCAGCTGATGAGGGGCAAATCAACGAAATCGATAATTGCATTCGTAAAATACTTTCAAAGCCTGGGTTTAGTTAGTGTGGCAACTGACACTCTGGGAAAATGACTAAGACCATAGATCCGAAGAGGAATCAGGATACCCTTATCGTGACCAAACATGAAACTTTACTCACTCTATTCATCTCCAAGACATTGGACTCAAAATCTTGCAATAATTGTATTATTCAATTAAGATAAGAATAAATAAAAATAAAACAATGAAAAAAATTGCAGTATTTCTTACTTATTTGGAAAAAAATGCTGAGAATTAAATTATAATTAATCGATGCATTTCAGTAGTTGTCTTGCTCAGGTCACTGGCAGAAATGTTTGAACGTACAGTACAGTGATGAAGGTCATGTGGATCCAGATCATGGGGATCCAGGTTCCCCTCTTCATCACTGCCAAAATTCAGTTCAATGATCAGTGGAAGCACATTTTTCTCATGGCCAATTGCCCTTTAACGAATATCTTTCCAGATTCAATTCAACTGGCTTTTATTCGACAGTGCAGTCATTTGCTATAAACACATATTTTAAAAGGACATTAAAAGTACACAATAATTCAGATGTCAATGTTCATTAAAATCCAATACAAAAGATAAAATATGAAATCATTATTAAGACCTAGAATATGTTTCAAAATTCATGGTACTCAGGTTCAATGCACATGATGGTGGCTCCAATATTGGCTTATAATTTAGCAGTCTCATACAGTGCAAACAGATAGTAAAGTGCTTTTGTGTCAAAACTCCAAGCCAGGCCTGATGAAGATAGTTTGCTACAAAAAATCCCACTTTTATATTGTCTCAGCTCTTAAAGAGCTGGAGTGCATTACTTATTTGACATGTACCATCCGTGTTGCATATGGTTTTGAATAGCCCTGGCAGAAGAACATGAAATGGTTCAAAGATTCCTTGGCAGGTCCACAAATGGGCATAACTCATTTCCATTTAGTGCCCATTTTTTGTGTGGCATGCCAAGTTCAATTGGGATAATCTAAGCCTCAAGTAGAGGCTGCGCACGATTGAGGGCCTGACCCCACGGTAGGCTTGTTGGCCAGGCATGTGGTTTGTGAGGATAGCCCAATGCGGCCATTAGTTAACTCTGCCTTGATGTTTTGGGCTTTGATAGCTCTCCTGGGGTGATTTCCTGTGGATTCAGCCAAAGGTCTCCCAATAACATTTGCATATCTTTCTACAGTACCGCAGTACAAAATGTTTTATGCCATTCAACAGCTCAGCCTTGTTCTTGGGTTTATGACCACACTTAAAATAACCTCTGAGTTGCACCAAGACCATTTCAATTATATTTAGGTTTTGAGACTCTGACAATGTCCTGACCCACTTTAGGTAGAGGTGTGCATTAATGCCCCAAGTGAGGAATGCTTTGGGTCATTTAACATAGGTATCCAGAGTTCCCAGATATCCTGGTCCTGAAACGTTTCCACATGTTGATTAGTGTCCCACAGACAAGCACCATTAAGACAACTTTGTCCATTACCCTTTCAAAAATGACAATGCACCTTGGGCCTTCCTTGGAAATATCCTCTTGTGCATTGACCAGATGTTTTGAATGTGATTCACTAGACCAATGCACTCTCTTTGAAATTCTGTCCAGTTCATTCAAGCTTGACCGATCGTTCATAAATGAACAGCATGTCTGTGAGGTCCTTCCCGGTCTCCATCCAGGGTTTGAATGCATCATGTGATTCTCATTGTTAATATCACAGATCATGTGTGGGAGCCAGGGCATTTCCAATCACGCTGCACATAAACAATACCCTGTTTTTCCACATACCGCGTCAATTCAGTAAAGTTTCTCCTAGAAAATTACCTGAAGACTTAAGAACAATCTACTGAACAGTACTGTATAACATCATCCTTTCTACACCAAAGTAGGGTTACGTCTGACTTATGTTGCAGTTTGCCAATTCCAGCCCAGAGCTCCCTGAGTGCCAAATGTCACTCCATTTGTGGCTTTATTCATGTGAATGGTGAATGCAAACGATTTTAGCTGTGACACATCTCTTTCACCAATCAATGATTGCATACATGTGTCAAAATGTACTGTACATTACAGTACATTGGCATGTTATTGTCCAGAACCACGAAAGATATTTCATTTCTCATATGCACTTCAGCGCCCCGACCTCCAATCCCTAAATCCTATAGAACACCCTACAGGAATTGTTCATCCTGATGCTATTTTCCTCTTCTGCGTGTGCACCCCAATCCCCAAAGACCACTTGAAGGGAATTCTGAGCATTATGAGCCTTCACTTTGGCACTTATCCCTGATCTCCTCCTTTTCATCCCTGTGCAGTACCAGAAAACGGATAGGGTCAGCAGGTTTAAGTAGTTCTCGAGTTGCAATGCACAAAGAAAGACATTGGTACTGGAAAATGTCCTGCAAAGGTCTAATGTAGTGGGAGGATTGGGAGAACAAGGCCCTCGAAAGAATGTCATTTCATAGTTCCACTGTGTACAGGGTGCACGCTTCAATGAAGGCTCAGTGCCCCAATAATCGAGGCCACTCAGCTTTTGCTTCACCCGAGACAGTAATCACCCGTCTAAAGGATGCATATTCACACCATACAAAAGTTTAAATGCAACAATAGCTTAAAGCAGCACTGTGCATGAAGTAACAAGAAATTCCATATCAGCGGGCTGTCCCAGTCAATACTACAATAGAATGCGAGAAAAACATCTCTGCAAGGCTTCCAGTCCCTGTGACAAACCATCACATGACCAAGCATGCATCATACGAGGCCCCTGAGTTATAGAACAACACAAAGGGCTTCATTACAAGGTTGGAGGTAGCCATGGCGCTATTAGCGCAATGGCTGCCTCTAAAATCGTTCCGACTCCGGTCTGGTGGATGGAGCTATTACTGGTCCATTCCGAGGTCGGCGGGGCCGGTAATTCCCCATTCACCAAAGCCATTGCCCATTCCCATTTGAGCCCCCATAGGGCTCAATGGGAAGGCGGCAATAACGGTACCGCAAATTGCAGTACTGTTATTGACCCCGGTATCCCTTTGCGGGTCACGTCCTTAACACCTGGTAAAACCAGGCGTTAAGGAAGGACCCGCAAAGGGAACTCGTAGTAGGGCGGTAATGGATTACCGGCACCGGTGCCCTTACCGGTGCCGGTAATCCCTTACCGCCCACCTCGTAATAAGGCCACTGGCAGAGGGCTTGAACCCAGTCGTAGAAAAACTATGATCCTCGGATCAATGTATTATGGATGAAACAATGTGTGCAGTTATCAATTAAACACTGACCAGATCAGCAAACAAAAGTAAAATATAAAAGGTAGAGGACTGGGGATAGGTTTGACTCCAGCTCACAGGTTTACTCCCTTTATTCTAAGTCGATGTTCTGATCCTATACACTACCACTGTTCTGTTTATGTAGGGCATAGAAGCAGGCGTAAGCTTAAACAGAGGACCACAGAACACTCTATGCCAGGTTTCATTTTGACAGTTCTATTTAACACCTACGCTACAGCAAAATAGATCATGTGACATATTGGGTATGCCTAAACCTTTCCCATGGGCTGTGTGGTTTCTCAGTCAGTCAGAAGTTGATTTATTTATTTTGGTGGAACCATACAATTGCCATTATATAATTACATCTCATCAATTTAAAAGGGGACATTCCTATCTTTAAAAACCTGCTATAAAAATAATCACATTTAATTAAAAAAAGATACATAACAATTCACCTAGATAAAACGAGTCACAATAAAATGTATAGGTTTAATCAAGAGATGTACTTCTTTTCTAAAGGAACTCAGACATTTTCCAGATATCTGGTTTCTGTCTAGTTCTGTCAGTCTAGAAATACAGATACCTCTACTTTGAGACCGCAAACGCATTTTGTTGGCCGTGGGCCAACCGTCTCATGCACGATATGACAAAATATGGGTTTTCGAGTTTGCCAATGAACGGCCATTTTGATGTAACAAGAATCGCCATTTTGTTTTCTAACCATTGCTCATTGCTTTCTGTTCCTATTGCTTCGCAGTATATTTTCCGCTTACACTGCTCGACTGTGAAACATTGTTGTCTGTATCTGAAAAGGACAAGGCCGCAGGGCCGTGAGGATAACAAGAGTTCGCTGAAACACAAACGTAGGCAGCGCCAGGAAGAATGCCCGGCTCCCTCCCGAATGTAGCCTTGAAACAGAGCTGCAGGGCATTTAATCATTTTACAGCTGCCAGCCAGTCTCGTTGTATGGTAGAATATGTTAGAATAATACAGCTAAAGGCTTGAATTATGCCCCCCTTCGCTGAGCCAGCCAGAGCATGTCGGCTCCCAGGACGCGAATAGCACCTGATAGATAGCAAGGTCCGGAATGCAACCCCCCCCCTTATGTAGTTCGCTTCCAAGAACAGAAGCGCCGTGTTCTATTCAATAACCGAAAGATGCCTTCGCACTCACAAATTGCAAATTGTTACTAGAATAGATGTTTGAAGGTGTCATAGTGGCCGGAGATGTCCATCATCACACCAAGTTCAAAGAAACCCAGTAAAAGGGGGTTGTCATAGCTGATTGTTTGATATGCATTTTGTATATATGTAACTGATGTACGTAATTCGCTCTCTTGCGTCCCTCGAGGTCTAGAGATACACGTCGCGGGGCGTGAGACCGAGTTGGCCAACTGAGACTTTTGCTTTGCAATAAATCCCTAGCTTTGGGAATACAACCTCGTGTCTGGCGTATCTATCGTGTGTGGTGACTCACCTTGTTTCCATAGACGTCAGGGTCCCTTAGGGGCCCCTTTCAGTTCTACATCATGACAAGAGTGGAGAGATACAGTTAATTTTCATGTAGGCATATTGTTGATGGGGTATACATACATACATGTTTGTGGGTGGCTCGCCAAGATGCATGGCATTGTAACACGGAAAAGGGCCCATCGTGTTTCTGCTGAGACTGCAAATGTGGATGAAAACTGCAATGGCTATGTCATATCTGGATGAGAACTGCAATGGCTATGTGATCTTGTAAGTGATTTCAACCCGGCACTTCACCTAAGTCAATGCCTAGCGTGTGATGCACAGCTGAAACCCTTAATTATTTATTCATGTCTATAAGTTCTTTTATTTCTGAACGATGCACCACTTATATCACGCCCCTCTCTTTGAATCCCCCCCCCGGGTCACACTGAACCAGGAAGCAGGCTGGTTTGCAAAGTTAAAATATTAATTATGTATTGCACAATATATATCACACTAGTTTTAATGGTTATACAATAATCACCAATGGGGTGATGTCACACTACAATCTCTTTAATCTCAAGGAGTAATAATAGGAAAAATAATGCAGCACAGCGATAATACTTTTGTGTGAGTTCAATCAAAATGCAATGTGATTACTCTTTCCCCCTGCACACTACTCAATCCCCCCAATATGCAATATAAAAAGATGGAAGGAGAGAAAACAGGTTTCAGGAATACAGAATTCAACAAAGAGTATCAATCCCAATTTCCCCCCAGCAAACACCAGAGAAAAACAGAATTGATTGGCAAACTTGTCAAAATGGTTTAAAGTTGGCTTTTCATGAATGGTAAAAACACTGAAAATGTATTTAATTCACTGAAATTGTTTCAATACTAGTGGGAGCCGCTTTGTATGGTTTCAGACAAACACTAGCAATGATTATAGAGTAACTAGCAAGTTGAAAACTTAATTTTGATGTCGGGTGCAATGAACAGCTATTTCACACGTTATAGATTTGAGCCGAACGAAGTATTTGCAGCAAACTATAAGTATAGGTCCGTTGGAAAGCGGAGGATGTTAGCTTCAATTTGACACTTAAATTCCGTTTCTAGCATACTCAGTGAAGAAGTTATGAAGGTTTTTGTGGAGGTCGTTTTTCAGAAAGAGGCAAAATTGCAAAACAAGGATGTGCTTTTAAACTTACAAACAAGGTTCCTTTACACTAGGGGTAGACTATGAAGATGCAAACTACACGACAGCATAGCCACAATGCCAGCATATCTCTGGTTGGTTTTGCCTGCCGAGACGCTCGCCTTTCTTCAGAAAATATATCAGCGCAAAGATGATTTTAACACTACCAGTACAGAAGGACTATAGGATAAGAGAAAGAGTTCAGGCAAGACAAAAAGAATTTCTAACAATGCAGTTCTGGATATAAGAGAATGGGTTTGGATATGGATGATTTATGTACAATAAATATGCTAGCGACAGTCCTATACTAAGGATACTCACTATCAATATTTGGACAGAACCGTCAGGGATTCAGGTCAGTCAAGATTTCTCGACAGGAATTCTGCTAGGCCCACCGGACAGGACTCAAGGCACTCTGGTCTGCAATCAGCAAGGCACTCTGGACACCGCACGGTGGGACTAGACTGTATCTCACAGGCTCTGCTTCTGGTTCCCAGTGGGTCTACTGGGTTGGATATTTGGATTCTGGCAATAATTCTTAGCAGGAAAGCAGCTACAGCACAGCCAGGCTGTTCTTTGGTTTACCTTGGAGGTCTGGGGTAAAATCTGGTTTCTGGATTTTTAAAGGCCAAGCTGAGAATGGTTCAGCTTTGGAAATGGGCCTTTCTGCTTTCAAAGTTTCTGGAGCCTGGAGTCTGGAATATGGATTTCTCTTGCAAAGTGCTCCACCAGCAATCGGTTGGTGGGTGAATGTGTGTGTCCTTCTAGATCCTAAGCTGTCTCTATTTATGTGTTTACTAAAAGGGTGGGTATGCTAAATTATCCTAGGCACACCCCCTTGGTATTCTATTGGTTAGGGTATTTCCTCTCCCTTGATTGGAGAAGAAAACAGAGTGTCATCATGACGATGTGTTTTATGATCCAGGGAAAACCTCCCCTTTGTTTGTGCACATGAAATCTACTTTTCATATAATACCTATTTACAATTTTACAAACTTGATAGCAATAGCATGTCTATATCACATATTTTGTGGAGCAAGTATTCATCCAAGCCCCGTTGTTGTGAGAGCTTGGGCCTGGATTTGGCAACTTTTCGCACTTTTGGTCTGGGACCCAATGTCTGATTTGTCCACAATTTTAGACATATGTGCGCATGATATCTAGGCATCATCATATGAAGTTTCATGCTTCTGACATCAATGCAGTTGCTACAAACCAGATTTTTCACTACGCCTTCTTAGAACATTGCACAGAGTTCTGAGTCCTTTTAAATTGTGCACCAAAAATGTCACATTAACACTACTGTAATTTTACAATTTTTACAAATTCGCACAGCCCTTAGTCAGTCTTTTCAAAAAAATATACTTTCTGTGCTTTAAGAATCAACAAAACTGTCTGTTCCCGCCCCCAAACTTTCTGGTGGCTCAAGAGCAATCTCCACCTTCTTCCTCTAGCAGGGGCTACTGTTGACACTTGCAATCTGCATATCCTTTCAGCCAAGGAAGTCCTTTGTCTCTCCCAGGAGCAGCAGCCCAAATCTCCTCCCCTCTTCATCAGCACCTGAATGTGATTTCCTCGCTTTTGGTGGGAAGCAGGAGAGGTGCCTTTTGTTGGGGCAAGCTGGAGAATTTGCTTTGTAGTTTTGGCTGCATCAGGCTGACTTTAAAAATCACTTTGTTAAGTTTTTCTTTGATGAAAAAAGACTTAGGCTCTCATTAGGACCCTGGCGGAGAACCATGGTGCAATTTGCACCATGGTCCATGGCGCTAAGCTGCCAACTCCGCCATGGTGGTTGGCGGACTTACCGCCCCATCCCGACCTTGGCGGGGCGGTAATTCCCCAATCCCCATTTACCCTTCCCCATTCCCATTTTTGCCCCATAGGGTATAATGGGAGTGGGGAAGGCGTTAATTACGCCACCGTAAATTACGGTGGCGTAATTAACAACAAGTCCCGTAGCGCCATGGATTTTTCCGCCTGCAAAAAGCAGGCGTAAAAATCACCATGGCGCTACGGGAACTCGTAGTCAGGCGGAAAGGTGCGCCATGGTTTACGCCGGCGTAAACCCCTTTCCGCCAGGGTCCTAATGAGGGCCTTATACTTTTAAAACAGGCAAACAGAACTAATTCCATTCTCTAAAACAAGGAGATTAAATAGTTGTAACCTATATAACTTTTGATAGCAAGTCACTTAATTCCAACCATTTCATTTTAACTGGATGAAAACTGCAATGGCTAGGTGATATGTGGATGAAAACTGCAATGGCAATGTGATATGTGGATGAAAACTGCAATGGATAAGTGATGTATGGATGAATACTGCAATGGATAAGTGATATGAGGATGAAAACTGCAAGGGCTGGGTGATATGTGGATGAAAACTGCAATGGCTAGGTGATATGTGGATGAAAACTGCAATGGCTATGAGACATTCTTTATTGCTTGATTTGCAGCCTATTCTGTCAGCTAGTAATTGAAGATTGACACTAAAATTACTACTGGAAAATTATTAACTCAGGCCCTTGACCTGAAAAATACTTAAGGACACGCGAGGAGTTTACTTGTCATGGTAAAACAGATGGCATTTTGAAATACCACCTGCGTTTATTGACTGGGCGATTATGGGCCCGATGATTGGTGGAATTCTTTGCACGGTTCAAAGGGACTTTGCGCTGCTGGAAGTGACCTTGCACTGCCGACACAAAGCCTGATTCATGGAACTGTGCAAAGTGTATTTTTGCAGTTTGAAGTCAGTGTAAAGTCATTTTTACAGAATGTAAAATACACAATGAACTTTGCACTGACTTTGCAGTGCAAAAATACCATTTGCACAGCTCCTCGAATGAGGCTTTATGTCAGCAGTGCAAAGTCCCTTTTCAGCAGTGTTAAGTCACTTTGAACCGTGCAAAAAATTCCAAGAATCGGGCCCAATGAGTTACCACATGAGGATATATCGGATACGGAGTGGGGAAGAAGAATGCGTGCATTGTTTGCAGAACACTGCATGCAAAAAAGGCCTGGTGAGGTACATTTAGAATACCACCTTCGGTGAATAAAGCATGATTCAGAATAAAAAGAAATATACTAAATAACTACACAGTCTGCTCGTTATTTACTGCATGCCAAAAGTGGGCTGTAATGAATGCCAGATGAGTCCAAATGATAGACAGATGTGGCCGATCAAGCCACAAAGTATAGAACTATCCAACTTGCCTCAGGTAGCCACGCATGGGCATGCCATTCACATTGGAGAACTGTACATCCTCTTTGATGAAGCTATCAACATATCCAGTGTGGGAGTGCACTACTGGAAGTAAAGAGGGGGGGTTATTCTCCCACTTCCAGAGTAAGACTGCCCACCTGGCCCTACCAATGGATCACCCTGAATCACCTTTATCGGAACAGTATCATGTACATTACAAAGGGGGAGCTAAAGTGGCACAGGAACATCTGCACAGCCATGCCCCCACTAGTCAAGTGAGCGTCCGTACTTGGTTTATGCAAGAGTGACCTTTTCCCAATTTCCAGCATTCAGCCAGCATTTTGAATGTCATGTCGGAGCCCACATTTCCAAGCGTGCTTGGCTAGATATTACAAGCACATCTTCAACATGCTCCTTCCATGCTACCTTGGATGCCATCAAAGAGAGGTTCTATAATGTTGAACCCTTCCCAACATCATCGGTTTCCTGGACTGCACTTGTGTCCCACTGCATCAATCCGGGTGAAGGAGCATGTGTACCAAAATCTCAAGCAGCAACACACTCTTATGTTGAGCTGTTCTGCTGAACTCACAATCGCCCCCGGCTGCGCATGACTCCCGGGATCCACCCATGATGCCATAATTCTCTAGAACGCAATGCTGCCAGTCTACATGACCTCCCACAATGGGAAACAGACATGAATACCAGCTAGTTCTCAAATGAGTTATGGGGATGTCCACATCCAGAAAGTGTGTGGATGTTTGGGGTGTATGGGAGCATCATTGGCAGCAAAGACTCACATCCATATTCTCCCTCCCCATACCACAGAAATGTACGTCAGTTTACATCACTATAATGAAGCCAGACATCAATGTTTTTATCAATGCGAATAGCAGAAGCCGGATATCCCCTGCTGCCTTGGCTTCTCGTGCCATTCAAGAATCCAGAGGCCAGAGAAACACCAGCACAATGAGCCCATGTGGTTTCACGTGCTCTCACCATGGCTATCTTATGCGAGGGCATTTTCACTGTGGTGTTTTCACCACAACTGGTTTTGCTGATTTTTCTTTTTTAAATGGAGCCTCCAACCCCTCTTCCAGCCCACCCCTGCCACCTCACCCTGCTACCTACCCCCACCCAATTCCCTACCCCAAACACACAACAAATATATACATATATTTACAAAAGAAAACGGCAAGAGAATGCCCACGGTTAAACTAGCCTCTGTGTAAACATGGTAAGCGACCCATATATATGCCCATTATCGGATACTGAGAGCCATCTTCCACTGTCTACACCAAATGGGCGGCCCGCCGATGTACAAGCAAGAGAAGATTGGACACTTGTCACTTACTTCATGCTGCATGCTACAGAATATCAGCATCAGGTGAAGCATAGCTATGTGACTAAAGGAGAATATCCCACCCGACAGTGATGAAGATGAAGAAGGGAGTGATGCAGGACATCACAAACATGATGAGTGCGATGGTGTGATTACCAGATCACTAGCAGCGGTTGGCTGCCAACTTCCTCCAGTCTGGATGGGCAATTTGATGGCAACATGAGTGGCATTACTGGTCATTTGGACATTGAGGGTGTGCTGCTGCTTGCTTTTACGTTATGTCTGCCCCCTTCCATGGGGTGGTAGTAATGGTAAATGTGTGCAGTCGAGGACATTAGCACGGCTGCAAAAGAGGGTGATGTCACACACTACAGCGCTCTGACTGATTTCTTTTTTTTAAATTTATTTATTTAGTATTTTTTCGAACAATCAGCATATATTCACCAAAAGCTTAACAAAGCATTGAACTCAACACTCAATAATACATAGGTAAGTAAATGAAAGCAGTACAAAGTATGCATAAGCACAGACATATTCCAGAGAATGTAAATCAAACCCAAAACCACAATCAAAATAATACACCTATTCACATTCCATATATCCAAAAACTAAAACACAGAACAACACAAAAACAGAAAGACAACACACAGACTACACAAAACAGAACAAAAAACGAGACTGGGGAAACTCTCAAGAAATGCGCATATACAGAATCTAGTAGCCGGGCCCACAGGGGTTGCTAATCCTCGGATACACAGTCACCATATAAGTCATTAAATGGTTTCCAAAGGGCTTGATATTTATCCTCTTTCCCCTGTCTTACAAACATCACCCGTTCATAGTTTGATAGTACCAACAAATCATTAATCCAATTCTCTACTCTAGGCTTCTTCATCGTCTTCCACACCATCAACACTTGTTTCACTGCAACAACAAGAGCTTTATCAACCCATTGACCATACCGACGAGTCACCGCACAGCGCCCTCTACCTGATAACAGCAACACCTGCATCGGCATACTAGGAAAACAGATCAGCTCCAGCCTATCTAACATACCCACCCAAAAATCCAACACCCGAGAGCAATACCACAACATATGAATCAACGTTCCCTGCTCTTTCCCACACCCCCAGCACAAATATCACCAGCCAGTCCCAGTTTATACATACGCAACGGGGTCCAATACAGATGGCCTAACACTTTCAGATGAATCAATCTCAACTTTAAATCCAACTTACTTCGAAACCCTACACCCCACATGAATTCCCACTCCATTTCCGTAATATCACAACCCAACTCCTGCCTCCACTTCTCCAAAGCTTTTCCCCCAGCATCAACATCCTTTGAACATACCGGCATCAAGCTAGTATAAGTGCATACCATCCGTGGAAATGACTTAAGAATCTAACCACCCGCCGATAACTCTTCCAACGGTCCCGCCAACATAGCCAATCTTTCACTCAGTAGCATTTTCAACTTCATAAACCTATTAAGTTCCTTCCTTGCCAAGTGAAATGTCCTCTGTAGCTCCTCGAATGATAAAATTCTACCATCTTGTACCACATCCCTGATACACAAGATCCCTCTCAAGATCCAACTCCTCCAACACAAGGGTTTATTGACCATTTGCAAGCTCGAATTCAGCCAAATAGAGGCACCATAGTGTAAGTATAAGTTCCCCTAAAAAACACTCAACCACCATATCAAGACTTCTTTAGACACAGTAATAGTTGGAAATCTACTTCCCCTCCCAGGTATACGGTCCATTGAGGTAACAGCATGCAACGGAAAACCATTTAACTTATATCTTTCAATCAGCACCCAAAAGGGCTCTGCCCATTAACCACTGAAAAATAATATGCTGCCTTTTTCAAAATAAACCCTTTCTAGTAATGTTCCAAATCTGGATACCCAAAACCCCCACATTTAGTACTACGCATCAGAATAAACTTCGGAATCTTAGGCCTCTTCTTATCCCCCACAGAAAGTTCTGGAAAACTCTGTCAATTCTAGCAAGCATCTTCTTAGAAAACCTCAAAGGCAAAGACTGTACCACATAAAGTACCTTAGGTAAAAGAGTCATTTTAATAGCGTTGACCCTAGCCCAGATTCCCATTGGCAATCGTTCCCATCTTCTGACATCCGCATTCAAGGTAGCCACCAATTTATCTACATTGAACTCCACCATTTTCTTGACATCCCTAGTTAGATAAACACCCAAATACTTCACATGAGACGTAGTCCATTTGCAACACCAATCCAAAAAACAATCACGCCCACTAGTACCCATAATCGGAAAACACCTCCGTTTTGTCCCAGTTGATTTTATGTCCTGACAACCTACTCACCCTATCAAAAATGTTTTTCAGAACCACACTACTACGCTCAGGATCCACAAGAACCACCACCATGTCATCTGCATATGAAAGAACTTTAACTTCCACAAGACCAAATTTCAGACCACGAACACCCCGTTGCCCACGTATATACACCAACAATGGTTCCAAAGCAAGGTTAAACAAGTAGGGGGACAACGGACAACCTTGTCATGTCCCCCTAGTCAATCCAAAAACCTCAGACAAAACACCATTCACCCAGATCTTTGCCTTGGAACCACACTGAAGACAACTTATTATCCTCAGAAAACCATCCCCAAATCCCATCCTCCTCATTGCAAAGTGCAAAAACCGCCAACTCACCCTATCAAACGCCTTCTCCGCATCCATAAAAACCAACGCTGAGTCAGGTAACTCTTCCCGTCTTAAACTCATTATATGAATCAAGGTCCTGATATTATCATAACCAAACCTGCTCTGCAAGAACCCCACCTGAGACGTATGAATCAATTTCCCCATACATTTTTCCAACCTATTAGCCATAACTTTAGCAAATACCTTCACATCCACATTCAGCAATGAAATCGGCTGATAGTTGCCACAATTTTCCCGATCCTTCCCCTCTTTCGGAAGCAAGGTAATCATCGCCTCACACATCGATTGACATAAATCACCTTCATGTATAAACATATTAAACAGCCTACACAAAATTGGAGCCAAAAAAGATCCAAATTTCCTGTAAAACTCTACTGGAATACCATCCATCCCCGGAGATTTACCCACTCCCAACTGTCCAATAGCCAACAGAACCTCATCCACTTCAACGTCCAAGTTTAGTTCTCCATTTTCCTCCAATGTTAACATAGGAAGGTCCAAATTTGCAAAGAAATCCTCCAATTTCACTGGAGACGGAAACACATCTTCTGAGTACAATTTCTCATAAAACTCCTTAAAACACTTACAAATATCTACATTCCTCACCATCACATCACCATGCTCAGTAACTAGACTCTGAATAAATGGTTTTTCCGTCAGACCCTTTAATCTACTAGCAAGAAGTTTCCCGCTTTTATCCCCACTTTCCCAAAATCTCTGCCTCGTATAAAAAATACCCATCTCAGTCAGAAGGTCCGTCTTACTGGCCAACAACTTCCGAGTATGCAACATTTCCATTTTATCCTC